>NW_025413448.1:0-2244 GCF_002201575.2 Neomonachus schauinslandi
AATATAAATATGTATCTCCCACATCTTCTTTATACATTCATCATTCATGGGACATTTGGGCTCTAAATAATTTGACTATATTTGATAATGCTGCTAGAAAGATCGGGGTTCATGTATCACTTTGAATCACTATTTCTGTATCCTCTGTGTAAATACATAGTGTTGCAATTGCTGGATTGTAGGGTTGTTCTATCTTTATTTTAAAATATTTTATTGTTATGTTAATCCCCATACATTACACCATTAGTTTTAGATGTAGTGTTCCATGATTCATGGCTTGTGCATAACACTCAGTGCTCCATGCAGAACGTGCCCTCCTCAATACCCATCACCAGGCTAACCCATCCTCCCACCCCCCTGCCCTTTAGAACCCTCAGTTTGTTTTTCAGAGTCCATCATCTCTCATGGTTCGTCTCCCCCTCCGATTTCCCCCCTTCATTCTTACCCTCCTGCTACCTTCTTTTTTTTTTTTATCTTAACATATATTGCATTATTTGTTTCAGAGGTACAGATCTGAGATTCAACAGTCTTGCACAATTCACAGTGCTTACCAGAGCACATACCCTCCCCAGTGTCTATCACCCAGTCACCGCATCCCTCCCACCCGACCCCCCACTCCAGCAACCCTCAGTTTGTTTCCTGAGATTAAGAAATCCTCATATCAGTGAGGTCATATGATACTTGTCTTTCTCTGTTTGACTTATTTCGCTCAGCATAATACCCTCCAGTTCCATCCACGTCATTGCAAATGGCAAGATCTCATTCCTATGGATGGCTGCATAATATCTCCATTCACATATATATATATATATATATATATATATATATATATATATAAATATATACACACCACATCTTCTTTATCCATTCATCTGTCATTGGACATCTTGGTTCTTTCCACAGGTTGGCTCTTTCCACAGGTTGGCTATTGTGGACATTGCTGCTATAAACATCGGGGTGCATGTACCCTTTCGGATCCCTACTTTTGTATCTTTGGGGTAAATACCCAGTAGTGCAATTGCTGGAACATAGGGTAGCTCTATTTTCAACTTTTTGAGGAACCTCCATACTGTTTTCCAGAGTGGCTGCACCAGCTTGCATTCCCACCAACAGTGTAGGACGGTTCCCCTTTCTCTGCATCCACACCAACATCTGTTGTTTCCTGAATTGTTAATTTTAGCCATTCTGACTAGTGTGAGGTGGTACCTCATTCAGGTTTTGATTTGGATTTCCCTGATGCCGAGTGATTTTGAGCACTTTTTCTTGTGTCTGTTGGCCATTTGGATGACTTCTTTGGGAAAATGTCTATTCATGTCTTCTGCCCATTTCTTCATTGGATCATTTGTTCTTTGGGTGTTGAGTTTGATAAATTCTTTATAGATTTTGGATACTAGCCCTTTATCTGATACATCATTTGAAAATATCTTCTCCCAATCTGTCGGCTGTCTTTTGGTTTTGTTGACTCTTTCTTTTGCTGTGCAAAGCCTTCTTATCTTGATGAAGTTCCAAGAGTTCATTTTTGCCCTTGCTTCCCTTGCCTTTGGCGATGTTTCAAGGAAGAAGTTGCTGCAGCTGAGGTCAAAGAGGTTGCTGCCTGTGTCCTTCTTTAGGATTTAATGGACTCCTGTCTCACATTTCGATCTTTCCACCATTTGGAGTCTATTTTTGTGTGTGGTGTAAGGAAATGGTCCAGTTCATTTTTCTGCATGTGGCTGTCTAATTTTCCCAACACCATTTGTTGAAGAGACTGTCTTTTTTCCATTGGACATTCTTTCTCGCTTTGTTGAAGATAAGTTGACCATAGAATTAAGGGTCCATTTCTGGGCTCTCTATTCCGTTCCATTGATATGTGTCTGTTTTTCTGCCAGTACTATACTGTCTTGATGATGACAGCTTTGTAATAGAGCTTGAAGTCCGGAATTGCGATGCCGCCAGCTTTGCTCTTCTTTTTCAACATTCCTGTGGCTATGCGGGGTCTTTTCTGGTTCCATACAAATTTTAGGATTATTTGTTCCATTTCTTTGAAAAAAGTCGATGGTATTTTGATGGGGATTGCATTGAATGTGTAGATTGCTCTAGGTAACATTGACATCTTCACAATATTTGTTCTTCCAATCCATGAGCATGGAACGTTTTTCCATTTCTTTGTGTCTTCTTCAATTTCTTTCATGAGTATTTTATACTTTTCTGAGTACAGATTCTTTACCTCTTTGGTTAGATTTATTCCTAGGTATTGTATGGTTT
>NW_025413449.1:0-2244 GCF_002201575.2 Neomonachus schauinslandi
CCCTGGACTCTTGTTTTTTGGGAGGTTTTTGATCACTGCTTCAATCTTGTTACTGGTTATTGGCCTATTCAGGTTGTCAATTTCTTCCTGTTTCAGTCTTGGCAGCTTATAGGTTTCCAGGAAGGCCTCCATTTCATCCAGATTGCTCAGTTTATTGGCATATAGTTGTTGATAATAATTTCTAATAATTGTTTCTATTTCCTTGGTGTTAGTCGTGATCTCTCCCCTTTCATTCATAATTTTATTAATTTGGGTCCTTTCTCTTTTCTTTTGGATAAGTCTGGCCAGTGGTTTATCGATCCTATTAATTCTTTCAAAGAACCAACTTCTAGTTTCGTTGATCTGATCTACTGTGTTTCTGGTTTCTAATTCATTGACTTCTGCTCTAATTTTAATTATTTCTCTTCCAATGCGTGGCTTAGGCGTCATTTGTTGCTTTTTCTCTAGTTCTTTAAGGTGTAGAGTTAGTTGGTGAATTTGGGGTTTTTCTATTTTTTTGAGTGAGGCTTGGATGGCAATGTATTTCCCCCTTAGGACCGCCTTTGCAGTATCCCATAGGTTTTGGACCAATGTGTTTTTGTGCTCATTGATTTCCATGAATTGTTTAAGTTCTTCTTTGATTTCCTGGTTGACCCAACATTCTTAAGCAGAGTGGTCTTTAGCTTCCA
Source organism: Neomonachus schauinslandi (assembly GCF_002201575.2). Taxonomy (NCBI): domain Eukaryota; kingdom Metazoa; phylum Chordata; class Mammalia; order Carnivora; family Phocidae; genus Neomonachus; species Neomonachus schauinslandi. The sequence continues at coordinate 669 of NW_025413449.1, forward strand.
AGTGTTTGAATTTCTGCCAAATTTTTTCTTGTGATTGAGTTCCAGTTTTAGAGCTTTGTGGTCTGAGACTATGCAGGGAATAATCTCAATCTTTTGGTATCGGTTGATACCTGATTTGTGACCCAGTATGTGGTCTATTCTGGAGAAAGTTCCATGTGCGCTCAAGAAGAATGAGTATTCTGTTGTTTTAGGGTGGAATGTTCTGTAAATATCTATGAGGTCCATCTGGTCCAATGTATCATTCAAAGCTCTTGTTTCCTTGTTGATTTTCTGCTTAGATGATCTGTCCATTGCTGAGAGTGGAGTATTGAGGTCTCCTACAATTAACGTATTGTTATCAATATGACTCTTTATTTTGGTTAACAGTTGGCTTATGTAGATGGCTGCTCCCATGTTGGGGGCATAGATATTTACAATTGTTAGATCTTCTTGTTGGATAGACCCTTTAAGAATGATATAGTATCCTTCTGTGTCTCTAATTATAGACTTTAGTTTAAAATCTAATTTGTCTGATATAAGAATTGCTACCCCAGCTTTCTTTTGAGGTCCGCTGGCATGGAATATGGATCTCCATCCCTTCACTTTCAGTCTGGATGTATCTTTAGGTTCAAAATGAGTCTCTTGTAGGCAGCATATGGATGGGTCCTGTCTTTTTATCCAATCTGCAACCCTGTGCCATTTTATGGGAGCGTTTAGGCCATTCACGTTGAGAGTGATTATTGAAAGATATGAATTAATTGTCATCATGTTGCCTGTGAAGACATTGTTTTTATAGATTGTCCCTGTAGATTTCTGTTGTAGATCACTCTTGGGGTCTTTCTCCTTTTATAAAACCCCCCTTAATATTTCTTGCAGGGCCGACTTAGTGGTCACATATTCTTTCAGTTTCTGCCGGTCGTGGAAGCTCTGCATCTCTCCATCCATTCTAAATGGAAGCCTTACTGGATAAAGTATTCTTGGCTGCATGTTCTTCTTATTTAGTACCCTGAATATGTCTTGCCAAGCCTTTCTGGCTTGCCAGATCTCTGTGGATAGGTTGGATGTTATTCTGATGTTCCTCCCTCTGTACGTAAGGAATCTCTTCCCCCTAACTGCCCTTACAATAGTTTCCTTGGTTCTAAGATTTGCAAGTTTTACTGTTACATGTCGGGGTGTTGGCCTGTTTTCCTTGATCTTGGGAGGGGTCCTCTCTGCCTCTAGGACACGAACGTTTGTTTCATTCCCCAGATTAGGGAAGTTCTCAACTACGATTTGCTCAAATACATCTTCTAGTCCTCTCTCTCTCCACTCCCTCTGGGATTCCAATTATTCTGACATTGGAACGCTTCATGGTGTCACTTATTTCTCTGATTCTGTTTTCATGGATCCTGAGTTGTTTTTCCCTGGCCTCCTCTTTTCCCTTTTTATCTATTATATTGTCTTCCAGGTCGCTTATTCATTCTTCTGCCTTAGTTACCCTAGCTGTTAGATTATCTAGATTGGATTGGATCTCATTGATAGCATTTTTAAGTTCTGCCAATTCACCTTTCATTTCTGCCCTTAGAGACTCTATGTTGCCATTAATTGATTTCTCCAT
>NW_025413450.1:0-2244 GCF_002201575.2 Neomonachus schauinslandi
GCAAAGAGAACATGCACATGGCAAATAAGCACAAGAAAAAAACTGTACATTAGTTGCCATGAGGGAAATGTAAAGGAAAAACTTGATTGAAAGTCACTACTACCTCCCTTTTAGGAGAGCTCGTTAATATAAAACACAGTAAAAACATCAAATGTAGGAAAGAGCCAGCTCTCCTCCATTGCTGGTGGGAATGTAAATGGAACAGCTACTCTGGTAAGACAGTTTGATAGGTTCTGCAAAAGCGAAACATAAATGTCACAACCCAGCACTCACTGTCCTGGACCTTTATTCTAGAGAATGAAAATTTAAGATCCCACAAAACACTGTGCCCAAATATTAACTGTGGGATTATTTGTAGTCTCTAAAGACTGGAAACAAACCAAAATATCCCTCAAAAGGGGAGCAGATGAACAAACTGTGGCATTTCCAACCTAGGGAGCACAACTCAGTGATAAAAAGTAATAAAGTTAGGATAACACAAAACGTGGATGGATTCCAGGTATATTATCCTGAGTGAAAAGAAACAAACAAAAAAACATCATCACTGGTCACAGCTGTAGGGGTCCCCTCATGTAACAAAATGCCAACAAAATGGCAACACAAAATGCCAAAGTGTAGAACACAGGGGTGAATGGCATGGAAGGGATGGCTGGGGCAGGGGAGGGTAGCATGAGGGAAATCTTCGTGCTGATGGAGTAGTTCCATACCTGGATTGTGCTGTTGAACATATAAATGTCCATGACAAAGTGACAGACCTAGACATATCCATCATACCACTGTCAGTTTCCTGGTGCGAATAGTGTCCTGCAGTGTTGTAGGATGTTACCTTGGGGCAAAATGAGCCAAGAGTGCCTCTGCAACGGGACATTTCTGTACTATCTGAACCTTCCTGTGAATCACTAAATGTACCTAAATCCCTCCCTACCTATAGTATTGCTCTAGCTTTCAACACACCTCAGAATAATTCCCTAAAGCTATCAGTCCCACCCTGACTCCTTGAAGCTCCAAGCTTCCCCAGGACCCTAATGTGTGGGTGTTAAGCAGCAGCGTTGGAGGCAGGAGGAACCTGGTGATGGTCTGTGACTGGGCAGGTGCTGGGCTGTGATGTGCTGTACCCTAAGGGGCAGAGAAGGCCACGTGTGGGACAGGACAGAGGCAGGACCTAGACTGCTCTCCTCCTGAACTTGCTGTTTTGAATTTGGGAAGGAACTGACAGGACATGGACCTGGTTCACAGCCTGCCCTCCCTCCTTTGGACAGCATCTGTGCCCTGCTCTTGTAGATCCCCTCCCCAAACCTGCCTTCTCCTGCATCCTGCTCACACAGCCATCCTCCCCCGAAAGTTGCCCACATTTTACAGATGAAGGAATGGGGGCTAAAGGGGTGAACTGCTCTGCTTCACACCCCAAAGTGGGGTCCCAGCATCTCCAAGATCCTGCTGTGTCCAGAAACATGTGTCTGGTAAGTGGGGTCTGAGCAGGTGGCCACTAGAGGTTAGCAGCTCTGGGATCACACTGTGATCCACTTCCCCTTCAAATCCAAGTGACCTGAACTTCACCAGATTCCCCGCTGGCTCCTGAAAGCAGCAGCCCTCCTATAAGATCAGACACCATCCATCTTGGAGATATTAAGCTCTCTGCTCCCAAGTCCCCCTCATTTTGACCTTCCCTAAGAGAGCTTTTTCATGGCTCTAATCAATTCATGCCAAGGTGATATGAGCACACTGCCTTGAGCTCCCCCAAGGGGCCATGGCTCTAGGCTCTCTGACCTCCACTACAGTCACAGGCAGACCCCAGCTCATTAGCATCCACAAAGCAATTGAGCTCCCACATCCTGTGCTGAGGTTAAGGGATAATCTCTAGTGAGAAGACAAACCTGGAACCTTACTTTCCTCCTTCCTTCTGTCCAATGAGTGGCAGAATCTCAACTCTGCCTATTAAAGGTAGACACCTTCCTCCATATCCACAGACACCTGAGTATTCCATGCGCATCTGTTCCCCCTGTTCCTACCTCTCTCCTCTTTTTTACTCTGTCCATCCACCCGTCCACATGGAGCAGCAAGTAGTAATCTGTGTCTCCCCCAACTTCTGCAGTGCTTCTGTGACTCAGAGCAGAAAGCCCACACTCCAGGCTCCTCACTCCAGTCTGTACATACCTCACCCACAGGAAATCATCCAGAGGCAGGGAATGGTCCCCTGCTTCTGGCCTCCCTCCAGCCTGGTTCCCTCATCTTGTCACATTTACT
>NW_025413451.1:0-2241 GCF_002201575.2 Neomonachus schauinslandi
GGAATCCATATTCATCAGGGATATCAGTCTGAAATTCTCCTTTTTGATGGGGTCTTTGCCTGGTTTGGGGATGAAGGTCATGTTGGCCTCATAGAATGAGTTTGGAAGTTTTCCTTCTGTTTCTATTTTTTGAAACAGCTTCAGTAGAATAGGTATTATTTCTTCTTTGAATGTTTGGTAGAATTCCCCAGGGAATCCATCAGGCCCCAAACCCTTGTTTTTTGGGAGGTTTTTGATCACTGTTTCAATCTCATTAGTGGTTATTGGCCTACTCAGGTTGTCAATTTCTTCCTGTTTCAGTCTTGGCAGCTTATAGGTTTCCAGGAAAGCCTCCATTTCATCCAGATTGCTCAGTTTATTGGCATATAGTTGTTGATAATCATTTCTAATAATTGTTTCTATTTCCTTGGTGTTAGTCGTGATCTCTCCCCTTTCATTCATAATTTTATTAATTTGGGTCCTTTCTCTTTTCTTTGGATAAGTCTGGCCAGTGGTTTATCGATCTTATTAATTCTTTCAAAGAACCAACTTCTAGTTTCGTTGATCTGATCTACTGTGTTTCTGGTTTCTAATTCATTGATCCTGCTCTAATCTTAATTATTTCTCTTCTAATGCGTGGCTTAGGCATCATTTGTTGCTTTTTCTCTAGTTCTTTAAGGGGTAGAGTTAGTTGGTGAATTCGGGATTTTTCAATTTTTTTGAGTGAGGCTTGGATGGCTATGTATTTCTCCCTTAGTACCGCCTTTGCAGTATCCCATAGGTTTTGGACCAATGTGTTTTCATTCTCCTTGGTTTCTATGAATTGTTTAAGTTCTTCTTTGATTTCCTGGTGGACCCAAACATTCTTGAGCAGAGTGGTCTTTAGCTTCCAAGTGTTTGAATTTCTGCCAAATTTTTTCTTGGGATTGAGTTCCAGGTTTAAAGCATTGTGGTATGAGAATATGCAGGAAATAACCTCAATCTTTTGGTATCGGTTGAGACCTGATTTGTGACCCAGTATGTGGTCTCTTCTGGAGAATGTTCCATGTGCACTCAAGAAGAATGAGTATTCTGTTGTTTTAGGGTGGAATGATCTGTATATATCTATGAGGTCCTTCTGGTCCAGTGTGTCATCCAAAGCTCTTGTTCCTTGTTGATTTTCTGCTTAGATGATCTGTCCATTGATGAGAGTGGAGTATTGAGGTCTCCTACAATTCATGTATTGTTATCAATATGACTCTTTATTTTGGTTAACAGTTGGCTTATGTAGATGGCTGCTCCCAAGTTGGGGGCATAGATATTTACAATTGTTAGATCTTCTTGTTGGATAGACCCTTTAAGAATGATATAGTGTCTTTCTGTGTCTCTAATTACAGACTTTAGTTTAAAATCTAATTTGTCTGATATAAGAATTTGTACCCCACCTTTCTTTTGAGGTCTGCTGGCATGGAAGATGGATCTCCATCCCTTCACTTTCAGTCTGGATGTATCCTTAGGTTCAAAGTGGGTCTCTTGTAGGCAGCGTATGGATGGGTCCTGTCTTTTTATCCAATCTGCAACCCTGTGACGTTTTATGGAAGCATTATGCCATTCACGTTGAAAGTGATTATTGAAAGATATGAATTAATTGTCATCATGTTGCCTGTGAAGACGTTGTTTTCATAGATTGTCCCTGTAAATTTCTGTTGCATATCACTCTTGGGGTCTTTCTCCTTTTATAGAACCCCCCTTAATATTTCTTGCAGGGCCAGCTTAATGGTCACATATTCTTTCACTTTCTGCCGGCCATGGAAGCTCTGCATCTCTCCATCCATTCTAAATGACAGCCTTGCTGGATAAAGTATTCTTGGCTGCATATTCTTCTCATTTAGTACCCTGAATATGTCTTGCCAGGCCTTTCTGGCTTGCCAGGTCTCTCTGGATAGGTCTGACGTTATTCTGATGTTCCTCCCTCTGTACGTAAGGACTCTCTTCCCCCTAACTGCCCTGAAGATGGTTTCCTTAGTTCTAAGATTTGCAAGTTTTACTCTTACATGCCGGGGTGTTGGCCTGTTTTCCTTGATCGTGGGAAGGGTCCTCTTTGCCTCTAGGACTCGAATGTTTGTTTCATTCCGCAGATTAGGGAAGTTCTCAGTTACGATTTGCTCAAATACATCTTCTAGTCCTCTCTCTCTCTCCACTCTCTCCGGGATTCCAATAGTTCTGACATTGGAATGCTTCATGGTGTCACTTATTTCTCTGATTCTATTTTCATGGATTCTG
>NW_025413452.1:0-2241 GCF_002201575.2 Neomonachus schauinslandi
TTCGCTGAAGCAGGAATTCTCTACAGAGTGGTTCCTTCCACTTAGGTGGTTGGCTTGAGGCCTGCAGGCACACACGGGGCAACTGTCCGAGCCTCGTCAACAAGGGGTGAGTGGACAGCTGCCTTCTGCACAGGCCTGTTTCTCCCTCGATTGGACGTATGGAACCCGTCCCCAGGCTCTCACCCGCAGGACACCCGAAACTGCTTCCTCCCACAGAGAGGTCAACGGTAGCTGAAGCACGGTTTCTGTACACTGGGGTTTCTTCGAGTTAGAACGCAAGCGATGGGACTTCCATGCGAAAGTGGGGCCGCAGTGCCGGCTCGATGAGCCAAGTGGGGAGTCGTGTGCTGCCTTGTGCAGCGGCCTGAGGCTCCCTGGGCATTAGGTTTGGGACTCCCTTGCAGTGCTCTCACGCACGCACACAACAAAATGCTTCCACCCTCAGGCGCGGCTGCTTGAGCTGAAGCACGGATTCTCTCCCCAGCTTTTCCTTCCAGTTAGGTGGCTGTCTTGAAGCCTGCACGCACACCCGGGGCAACGGTCCTGGCCCCATAACCGTGATGGGAGTTGAGAGCTGCCTTCCTCCCCGGCCTGTCTCTCCCTCGATTGGACGAAATGGAAGCCGTCCCCCCTGTGGGTGTAGGCTCTCACCCACAGCACACGCGAAACTGCTTCCCACCACAGAGAGGTCGACGGTAGCTAAAGCGCCGTTTGTCTACAGTGTTGTTTGTCCGGGTGAGAACGCGAGCGATGAGACTTCCATGCAAAAGTGGGGCCGCAGTGCTAGCTTCCTGAAACAAGTGGGGAGTCGTGTCCTGCCTTCTGCCGGGGCCTGAGTCTCACACGGAAAATGGTTTGGGACTCCCTTGCAGGGCGCTCACGCATGCACACAGCAAAATGCGTCTACCCTCAGGCATGGCTATTTTCGCCGAAGCAGGAATTGTCTACAGAGTTGTCCCTTGGAGTTAGGTGGTTGGCTTGAGGCCTGCAGGCACACCCGGGGCAAGGGTACTAGCCTCATAAGCAAGAGGTGGGTTGAGAGCTGCCTTCCGCACCGGCCTGCTTCTCGCTCCGTTTCGCGTACGGGACCCTTTCCCCGGGCTCTCCTACACGAGCACTGTAAAATTCCTCTGGCTTCAGGAACGGCGATGTTGACTATCGCGCAGTAACTCTGTAGCATTGATTCTTGCTCTTAGTAGCCTGGTAACTAGGCCTCCAGGCACCCAGGGTACAGCAGTGCTAATCTCCTAAACCGAGAGGTGAGTCACCAGTCAGAATGGCTAACATTAACAAGTCAGGAAACGACAGATGTTGGCGGGGATGCGGAGAAAGGGGAACCCTCCTACACTGTTGGTGGGAATGCCAGCTGGTGCAGCCACTCTGGACAACGGTATGGAGGTTCCTCAAAAAGTTGAAAATAGAGCTACCATATGATCCAGCAATTGCACTACTCGGTATTTACCCCAAAGATAGAAAAATAGGGATCCGAAGGGGTACGTGCACCCCGATGTTTATAGCAGCAATGTCCACCATAGCCAAACTGTGGAAAGAGCCAAGATGTCCATGGACAGATGAATGGATAAAGAAGATGTGGTATATATATATACAATGGAATATTATGCAGCCATCAAAAGGAATGAGATCTTGCCATTGGCCACGACGTGGATGGAACTGGAGGGTATTATGTTGAGTGAAATAAGTGAAACAGAGAAAGACATGTATCACATGATCTCACTGATATGAGGAATTCCTAATTGCAGGAAACAAACTGAGGGTTGCTGGAGTGGGGGGTGGCTTGGGAGGGAGGCGGTGACTGGGTGATAGACCCTGGGGAGGGTATGTGCTCTGGTAAGCGCTGTGAATTGTGCAAGACTGTTGAATCTCAGATCTGGACCTCTGAAACAAATAATGCAATATATGTTAAGAAAAAAAAAGAAGAAGAAGAAGAAGGTAGCGGGAGGGGAAGAATGAAGCGGGGGAAATCGGAGGGGTAGACGAACCATGAGAGACGATGGACTCTGAAAAACAAACAGGGTTCTAGAGGGGAGGGGGGTGGGAGGATGGGTTAGCCTGGTGGTGGGTATTGAGGAGGGCACATTCTGCATGGAGCACTGGGTGTTATGCACAAACAATGAATCATGGAACACTTCATCTAAAACTAATGATGTAATGTATGGGGATTAACATAAGAATAAAAAAAAAAACAAAAACAAAAACAAAAAAAAACTTCCAGCAGGAATG
>NW_025413453.1:0-2239 GCF_002201575.2 Neomonachus schauinslandi
GGTCATGATCCCGGGGTCCCAGGATCCAGTGTGCTTCTCCCTCTGACCCTCCCCCATCTCGTGCTGTCTCTCACTCTCTCTCAATTAAATAAAATCTTTAAAAACAAAACAAAACAAAACCTCCCTCTCTTTCTCTACCCCAGCCCCCAGGCTCATGCACATTGCTTTTCCTTCTATAAAATAAATGAATACATCATAAAAAAGAACAGTATACATGGTTCTTTCTATATAACACTTTGGTATAGATGATCCTCAAGTAATATAATTTTATTAAAAATATATTCAAGAAATTGGTGTGACTTTCTTAGTACTACACTAAAATGGTAGCAGGAAATCATTTTTATATCTAATTTTGCACAACCATATTTCATTCCTTGATTAATATTTCAATTAAAGTAAAATATCCTAGAAGAATGGACTTCATATGAGGCAATATATATCAGTGGAAATGAATTTGAAATGCTTTATTTAATGAAATAAAATTTATATGTTTGTTTATCTGGTAGAAAATATACTTTCAAGACTAGATCTTTTAAAAAAATTTTATTATTATTATTATTATTTTTTATCAAAGACATGGTTTTGTGAAGGCAAAGAACTACCATTCACAGGAACAACACTTCAGCCATCCAGTAACTGTTTAGGCTGCTGATTCCATTGAAGTAAGTTAGAAGAAATTGTAGTGCCTTGATGAGTTTACTACAACTGACATTTCGAAGTAAAACCTGCCACTAGTCTCAGACATTATATGTAAAAGTGTGTGTTTCATTCCAATGATGATGTAGACTAAATTGCATTTTTACATGCCTATATTTTTATAGGCATACTTCTGAACTGGCTAGGTTATAGTGATATTACTTAAGTGATTTGGCAAAAAGAATATGGAAGTATGCATTACAGATTTATTTGGTCTTATTTTGACTTTAAATCATCTCAAGTCTATGAGGACAAAGCGGTTGTGGGTCATCTTGGCGAAGTAACACAGAATCAAGATTAAGTAGTAGCCCATTGTGTCCTCTCCCTGAGAGAGCATGACCTCCAGGATCCTTATATTCTTTTTTCTTTTAAGATTTTATTTATTTATTTATTTATTTATTTATTTGAGAGAGAGAGGGAGCACAAGCAGTGGGAGGGGCCGAAGGGGTCAGATGAGCGGAGTGGGGGAAGGGTTAGAGGGGGAGGGACTAGCAGACTCCCTGCTGATCAGAGAGCCCAAGTCAGGGTTCAATCCCAGGACCCCAAGTCAGACACTTAACCAACTGAGCCACCCAAGCACCCCAGGATATTTGTATTCCTAACTGGAGTAGGAAACATGTACATTTCTTCCTCATTTTATCATCAGAATTTTACATTATGCTTAGCAACAATCATATTCAACAATATGTTTAGAATGATCAGAGGTTGTAAAACAGGTAAAGTATTTCAAAAATGCAAATACATGATGATAAATATATGCAGTTCTATTAAAATAAAATATTTAAGGGCACCTGGGTGGTTCAGTCAGTGAAGTGTCTGACTCTTAATTTTGGCTCCGGTCATGATCTCGGGGTCCTGAGATAGAGCCTTGTGTTGGGCTCCATGCCCAGCATGGATTCTCTCCCTCTTCCTCTGCCTCTCTCCGAAAAAGAAAAAATTAAAATAATAAAATTAAAAATTAAATTAAATTAAGATTTTGTAAGTTGTATAACCCCACAACAGTGATCCTTATTAAAAACATTATTTGGGGGGCTCCCGGGTAAATCAGTTGTTAAGCGTCTGCCTTTAGCTCAGGTCATGATCCCAGGGTCCTGGGATCGAGCCCCTCGTTGGGCTTCCTGCTCAACGGGAAGCCTGCTTCCCCTCTCACACTCCCCCTGCTTGTGTTCCCTTTCTCACTGTGTATCTCTCTGTCAAATAAATAAATAAAATCTTTAAAAAAATAAAAATTAAAATAAATAAATAAAATAATTATTTTTAATTTTTATTTTTTTAAATTTTATTTATTTATTTAGTTATTAGAGAGAGAGAGTGCACAAGCAGAGGGAGCAGCAGAGAGGGAGAAGCAGGCTCCCCACTGAGCAGGGAGCTAAATGCAGGGCACCAGCCAGGACCCTGGGATCATGACCTGAGCCAAAGGCAGATGCTTCATCAATTGAGCCATCCAGGCACCCCAACAATTTTATTTTTTAAAACATTATTTCATTGTTTTCTGATAATGTTAAGGATTAATCATATGTTTTATATCCAGTGATTTCAGTTA
>NW_025413454.1:0-2235 GCF_002201575.2 Neomonachus schauinslandi
AAAAGTCTCTCTCATCCATGGGTGATTATCTAAGACAGTGTTTTCCAGGGGCTCCCAGATGTGGCTGAGAGGAAGGGGCTGGAACCAGTTTATGGGCTATTGCTGGGTCCACAGATGGACATGTAGTGAGTGTGCCCGTTACCCGATGCATGGGTAAGCAAGACTTTTCCTAGGTCCCTTGGTGTATGGTCCTTGATTCCACAGCTCCTACAAAGAGATCCATAGCAGTTTTGTCCCCACAAATGACATTGTATTGTAATTGTATATTTACCTGTCTTTGAAGCAAGGGATGTGTATTTCCTTGTATATGGTTGGATTTCATAACTGTTCTGTGAATTTATAAATGTTCATTGAGATGGGTAACAGAATTTTACAAAAAAATTGTTTTTATTCTTTACCAGTAAAATTATTAGAAAACATGGGCTTTTTAATGGATATTTTAACTGGATTTTTTAAAGTAGTGATCCTGGTTTGCATATGAAGGAAGTAAGGAAAGATGAAAATGAAAAATGGACATCAGAAGTATCTGTGATTACACCAGGGCTTGAGAAGGCTGATTCCCTACCTTCTCGTCCACTACAAGTGAATGATGACAGCACTTCAAGTGAAATGGATCAGGATGAAGTAAGGTAAAATCTATAAATTCTTTATTTCCCTCTGAAGGAAGTTTAGCAGTGATTACTTTTTATGGAAATAAAACGCTGTCGTGTAGGTACAGGCTAAGGCAAGAAATACTCAAGTATATCAGATACACTGCTTGAAAGGTTAAGATGAGGACAAGTGACTTTGACAAGGAGCAGTTTCAATAGTCACCATGGAAGCTGGACTGTAATGAAAAAGTATAAACAACTCCTTAGAGAATTTTTACGGGGAAAGGTAATAGAGAAATGGATGATAACTGAAAAAGAATGTGGAATTCAAGGGAATTTTCTTTCTTTTTTAATTTTAAGATGGGAGCTTTTAGAGTACATTTGTATGCTGCTGGAAATGATCCGATAGAGATAGACATGGTTATTTAATTTTGTTTGCAATTCCAAATATTAGAAATCTTATTGATTGTATTACATTATCTTTTCTTTTTAAGATTTTTTTTTTTTGACAGAATACAAGCAGGGGAGCGGCAGGCAGAGGCAGAGGGAGAAGCAGGCTCCCTGCCTAGCAGGGAGCCGGATGTGGGGCTCGATCCCAGGATCATGACCTGAGGCGGAGGCAGACACCTAACGAATAAGCCACCCAGGCGCCCCTATTTTAAGATTTTTTTATTTGCTTGACACAGAGAGAGAGAATGCACAAGCAGGGGGAGTGGCAGGCAGAGGGAGAGGGAGAAGCAGGCTCCCCGCCAAGCAGGGAGGCTGATGTGGCACTCGATCCCAGGACCCCGGGACCATGACCTGAGCCGAAGGCAGATGCTTAATGACTGAGCCACCTAGGCTCCCCTTTATTACATTATCTTTTAAAGATTACAGTAATTGTCCTTAGTACTCCTATTCATGTAGTTTTGTGGCAAGAGGTTGTTTTTTTGGTTTTGGGGAGGTTTTTTTGGATTTTATTTGACAGAGACATAGCGAGAGAGGAAACACAAGCAGGGGGAGTGGGAGAGGGAAAAGCAGACTCCCGCTGAACAGGGAGCCTGTTGTGCGGCTCGATCCCAGGACCCTGGGACCATGACCTGAGCCGAAGGCAGATGCTTAACGACTGAGCCACCCAGGTCCCTGTGGCAAGAAGTTGTTGATTCAGAATCGGTTCCCCAGTGGAGTATTCTCATATAATTGAATGTGCAGAGAGTATCATTCATAGACTTAAAAGTATATAAATGATAGTAAATATAGAAACTCTTAGGCCATTCTGAGTAGAACTAATCATTCCTTGATGATTTCAGATATTCAGTGCCTTTGACAGAATCATGAATAGCTATGGTTTTGTTAGGGACTTTGAAGTATCTGGTTGCATTAAGTTAATATTTGTTTCGATTCTGGGGAAAGGGGAAAGACTTTATAATTGAAAAATAAACTATTAATCTATCATAGATTATTACTTTTAGATTATAAATTTCTAAATTACAAAAGCCATGGTTCCTGTACCAACAGTGTCATTAACACATATTGTGTCCTCAGTAAGTATATATTTGTGAATAAACAGTTGAATAAATAGATGAATGCCATTGATGAACATCTTCAGAAGAAGCAGATCTTTAGTTTATTGAAAGTTAGATTTTCAATATTGCCTATGTATGAA
>NW_025413455.1:0-2235 GCF_002201575.2 Neomonachus schauinslandi
ATCCTAGCTAATAGGATCCAACAATACATTAAAAGGATCATCCACCACGACCAAGTGGGATTTATTCCCGGGATGCAAGGGTGGTTCAACATTCGCAAATCAATCAATGTGATGGAACACATTAATAAGAGGAGGGAGAAGAACCATATGGCCCTCTCAATTGATCCAGAAAAAGCATTTGACAAAATACAACATCCTTTCCTGATTAAAACTCTCCAGAGGGCGCCTGGGTGGCTCAGTTGGTTAAGCGACTGCCTTCAGCTCAGGTCATGATCCTGGAGTCCCGGGATCCAGTCCCACATTGGGCTCCCTGCTCAGCGGGGGGTCTGCTTCTCCCTCTGACCCTCTTCCCTCTTGTGCTCTCTCATTCTCTCTCTCAAATAAATAAATAAAATCTTTAAAAAAGAAAAAAACTCTCCAGAGTATAGGGATAGAGGGAACATTCCTCAAGTTCATAAAATCCATCTATGAAAAACCCACAGTGAATATCATCCTCAATGGGGAAAAGCTGAGAGCCTTTCCCTTAAGATCAGGAACACGTCAAGGATGCCCACTCTTGCCACTATTATTCAACATAGTACTAGAAGTCCTAGCAACAGCAATCAGACAACAAAAAGAAATAAAAGGTAATCAAATTGGCAAAGAAGAAGTCAAATTCTCTCTTTTCGCAGACGTCATGATACTTTATGTGGAAAACCCAAAAGACTCCACCCCCAAATTACTAGAACTCATCCAGCAATTCAGTAATGTGGCAGGATACAAAATCAATGCACAGAAATCGGTTGCTTTCTTATACACTAACAACGCAATTGTAGAAGAGAAATTAGAGAAACGATTCCATTTACAATAGCACCAAAAACCATAAGATACCTCGGAATAAACCTAACCAAAGAGGTAAAGGATCTATACTCTAGGAACTACAAAACACTCATGAAAGAAATTGAAGACACAAAAAGATGGAAAAATATTCCATGCTCATAGATCAGAAGAATAAACATTGTTAAACTGTCTATGCTACCCAGAGCAATCTATACCTTCAATGCCATCCTGATCAAAATTCCAATGACATTTTTCAAAGTGCTGGAACAAACAATCCTAAAATTTGTATGGAATCAGAAAAGACCCCGAGTTGCCAAGGAAATGTTGAAAAAGAAAAACAAAGGTGGGGGCATCATGTTGCCCGATTTCAAGCTATATTACAAAGCTGTGATCACCAAGACAGCATGGTACTGGCACAAAAACAGACATACAGACCAATGGACCAGACTAGAGAGCCCAGATATGGACCCTCAACTCTATAGTCAAATAATTTTTGACAAAGGAGGAAGAAACATGCAATGGAAAAAAGACAGTCTCTTCAATAAACAGTGCTGGGAAAATTGGACAGCCACATGCAGAAGAATGAAACTCGACCATTCTCTAACACCATTCACAAAGATAAACTCAAAATGGATGAAAGACCTCAATGTGAGACAGGAATCCATCAAAATCCTAGAGGAGAACATAGGCAGTAACCTCTTTGACATCACCCACAGCAACTTCTTTCATGATACATCTCCAAAAGCTAGTGAAACAAAAGCAAAAATGAACTTTTGGGACTTCATCAAGATAAAAAGCTTCTGCACAGGAAAGGAAACAGTCAACAAAACAAAGGGGCAACTCACAGAATGGGAGAAGATATTTGCAAATGACACTACATATAAAGGGCTGGTATCCAAGATCTATAAAGAACTTCTCAAACTCAACACCCAAAAAACAAATAATCAAGTCAAAAAGTGGGCAGAAGATATGAAAAGACACTTCTCTGAAGAAGACATACAAATGGCTAACAGACACATGAAAAAATGTTCATCATCATTAGCCATCAGGGAAATCCAAATCAAAACCACATTGAGATACCACCTTACACCAGTTAGAATGGCCAAAATGGACAAGGAAAGAAACAACAAGTGTTGGAGAGGTTGTGGAGAAAGGGGAACCCTCTTACACTGTTGGTGGGAATGCAAGTTGGTACAGCCACTTTGGAAAAACAGTGTGGAGGTTCCTCAAAAATTTAAAAATAGAGCTACCCTATGACCCAGCAATTGCACTCCTGGGTATTTACCCCAAAGACACAGATGTAGTGAAAAGAAGGGCCATATGCACCCGAGTGTTCATAGCAGCAATGTCCGCAATAGCCAAACTGTGGAAAGAGCCGAGATGCCCTTCAACAGATGAATGGATAAAGAAGATGTG
>NW_025413456.1:0-2234 GCF_002201575.2 Neomonachus schauinslandi
TTCACCGTTCTAACCAGTTTTTGGTGGAGCACTGTGGAAAATTGGAAATCCAAGTCCCACTGCTTCTACTGCGCCCAAGACACAGGGGCCACCGACCTAATCCTCCCACGAGTGTCTTGCTACCATGTGGCCTCCTACAAGGGCGAGTGGCTGCTCCACGGTGGGTGAACTGGATCTGGGAGGGCTTGGCCTCCATCCTGGAGTTTGATGTCGTCTCTGCTCCTGTGACCTGGTGCTGACATGATTGTTTGGAAGAGTAGTTGACTCTGTAGAGATTTCAAAGTGCGGTAAACCTGTCACAGCAGCACAAATACACTTGATCTCCACACTCAGACCCCCCCCAGCTCTTGTCTCCTTACCACATTTACCACTTCACACGGGTGATTCAGTGCGTTTTACCCCAAACAGGGACACTCTCCTGCAGAAGCACCACGTAACCCTAAATGAGGAAATCATCTCGGTTTCCACATTATAACCCAGACCACAGACCCACTTCAACTGTCGCCACCTGCCCCACAGTCTGAAATGTCTTTCTCCATTCGGATCCAGTTTTCTTTTTCTGGGGCTGCTCCCGAGACTTTCTGCTATTTGCACAACGCTGATGGATTGAAGGAGTACAGATGGCTCTAATCTGAGTGGTATTTTCTGTCTGGTTTCTGTCACCTGGGCTGTTTTCAGTGTCCATCCATGTTGTGACATGCATCAGTCCCTCATTCATTTTTTCACTGTGACTAAACATAAATAACATTTACCACCTAAAACATTTTAGGTACACAGTTCTCTGGCCTTAGCTGAGTTCCCACGGTTGTACATCATTCTCCAGAACTTTTTCATTCTCCCCGAGGGAGACTCTGTATGCATTAAACACCCAACTCCCCATGATTTCTCTGGAGAAGGGTCTATCCAAGTCCTTTGTCCATTTTAAAAATTGGGTTGTCTTTTTGTTGAGGAGTTGTAAAAGCTCTTTATATATTCTGGACAACAGACTCTTACTAGATACATAATGTACAGATATTTCCTTCCTTCTGGGGGCTGTCTTTTCACATTCAGGTTAGTAACTTCTTATTCTTTTTTTTTTAAGATTTTATTTATTTATTTGAGAGAGAGAGAGAATGAGAGACAGAGAGCACGAGAAGGAAGAGGGCAGAGGGAGAAGCAGACCCCCCGCTGAGCAGGGAGCCCGATGCGGGACTTGATCCCGAGACTCCAGGATCATGACCTGAGCCGAAGGCAGTCGCTTAACCAACTGAGCCACCCAGGCGCCCCTAGGTTAGTAACTTCTGATGTACCAAGATTTTAAATTTTTTTTAACATTTGTTTTAATAGCGAGGGAGAGAGTGTGCGAGCGGTCGGGGGCAGAGGGAGAGGGAGAGAGACTCTCAAGCAGGCCCTACACTCAGCCGTGGAGCCTGACATGGGGCTTGATCTCATGACCCTGAGATCCTGATCTGAACCAAAATTAAGAGTCAGATGCTTAACTGACTGAGCCACCTGGACGCCCTGAAAATATTTTTAATTTTGAGGATATGATTTTATCTATTCTTTTTTTCTTATGCTTTGGTGTCAGATCTAAAAACATTGCTAAATCCAAGGTTATGAAGATTTAGCCCCATTTATTTCTCGTAATTTTACCTCTTCCATTTAAGCCTTTACTGATTTTGAGCTAATGTTTCTATGTGGTATGAGGTAAGGGTCCAGTTTCATTCCTCTGCACATGGATAACCAGTTGTCTCCCAATGTAGTGTTGTCGATCCTTGTCAAAATTCAGTGGACCATAGATGAAGGGGTTTATTTCGGCTCTCAGTTCAATCCCACTGATCTGTATGCATACCTTGTTTTAAAAAAATTATTTTATTTATTGAAAAAAATTTTAATTTAAACTCAATTAATTAACATACAATGTATTCTTTGTTTCAGGGTGTATGCATACCTTTACGACAATAGCACAACGTTTGACTTATTGTTGCTTTGTATTAAGATTTGAACTTTGGAAGTATGACCTTTCACCTTTGAATTTCTTTTTCAAGATTGTTCTGGCTATCTTGTGGTCCTTTGAAATTCCATATGACTGTTAGGATTAGCTTGTGCAATTCTTCCCAAAGGCCTTTGTGAATTTCCTTCGGAACACATTGAATTTCCACATCGCATTGTGTACTATTGCCATCTTATCAATAGTATGTCTTTTCATCACCGTGGGGTGTCCTCAGAGTTATTTAAGTTTCCCTTTCTTTCAG
>NW_025413457.1:0-2232 GCF_002201575.2 Neomonachus schauinslandi
TGCCAGGGAGACAGAACCTATAGCCACTGACTGTCCCCAAACAGCCTCCAGGGCATGCTGGCCGGCTCCACAGGCTCGGGGACCATCTCCAGGGCCCCAGGGCCTCTCCTGCCCTCTTGGCTGGAAAACCTCCTTTGCTCAGTGGCGCTGCCCCCGGGAGCCTCCCGGAAGGACCTCCAGGGCCAGACTGAGCACCCAACCCCAGCCTTCGGCCCAGAACCAAGCTCAGGGCCTGTCTATCTGCATCAGCACCCACAAGCCAGGCTTGGAGGGGGACACAGAGCACCAGCGGGGGACAGAAAGCATGAGGTGGGACAGGGAGCAGGGCGAGGGGACGACAGTCTGAGGGTGGAGCCCGTTCCTCCCCCATGGCCCCTGGCTCCCGCTGCTTCCCCCCAGGGCCCTGTCTGGGCCAGCGGCCTCTGGTCCGGCTGCCCCTCTCTCTGGGCGTCCATGCAAGACCGAGCCGAGCAGCAACCCAGAGCCTGGGCAGGGGGCTGGGGGCCTCTGAGCAGACGTGTCCCCTCAGCAGAGGAGACCTGCTGGGGCACGCCTGGGGAATGTGAGAGGACAAGCCGGGTCCGGCCCCTCGGGGCGCAGGGGTGCGCAGAGCACACACACACACGCGTGCACAGACCCTCACGGTGTGCCCGCCAATCCAGGCCACGCGCGCGGGCCCACTCGCACTTCCACCACCGCTACCCTGAGGGGCAAGCCCCTGAGCAAGCAGCAGAGAGCCTCGGGAAGAGCAGCTCCTCGTGTGCAAATACACCCACGTGAACGCACGCGCACGCCCCGCCTCCCTGAGATGCAGGCCTGTCTCAGGCCCGCAAAGCCCTGCTGGCTGGGCCTCACCCCCATGGCCCCCCCTCTTGGCTCCCCTCCCCCGCCGCCGGGATTGCTGAGTCAGGGTCCCACCAGCTGCCGCGTCTGCCAAGGAGGAGCCAGAAGGAGTCGGGGCCCTCCACACACAGGCTAGGCGCTAGCGGGCCCCCAGGCTCCGAGCTCCAACTCCCGAGTCAGGACCCCAGCCGGCAGGTAGCAGCTCCGCCCATCCTGAGGGGCCTGGGGGGCCTGAGGCCCAGGACTGGGGACAGATGGCCTCAGTGGCCCCAGCTCCGCCCCCCATGCCAGATACTCAGGACATAGCAGCCAACTGTCCTGGGGCCAAAGAGGGATAAACCCCTCACTTCTCAGAGAGCCTGGGCCCAGCCTGCAGGCTCACACCCAAGTGGTATGTAATTCTTCCACGTGGGCAGATCCCCTCTGGAGGGGTGCGGAGCAAATTACACAGCAGGAGAGACCCTGGAGCCTGTGTCTCTGGGCAAGCCTGAGCTGCTGGGGAGGGGCGGGCACCCACCCTGCCCTCGGGCAAGGGGCGCTCACACCTGGCCAGGCCCACCTGTACCCCTATATGCCTGGATGCTTCGAATGTTGGAAGCCGAAATGCTGCAAAAAATAGAAGGCGGTGGTTCTGTGGCCGGTTCACGTGGCAGGACCTTATGTAGCCACGCGCCTAAGATGCAAGCACTTTACAGTGTGCACGTGATAGTGATAGATCTCTTCTGAAGCTGGGAGAGGAGACAGCATGCTCCAAATCAGCATTACCCTATTCCAGAGACCGCAGAGGTCACTGCCAACAGGCCACGGGAAGGCACAGAGAGCACAGGCCCAGAGATGCCAAGAGTCTCCCCGGGTTGCACAGCCCAGCTGTGCTGAGGACCCCCGAGCTGGCCCAGGATCCCAGGGGTCCGACTGAGATGGACAGAGCTGATGGGCGAGCTGGCAGCCCCAAGGCTGTCTTCCTAATAGGAAAGTCTGTTCCTTCTGCCACCCCTAGCCCTGGCCCTTGAGGGAGGACACACCCAGGGCTGCAGGGACTTGGGGAGTGACCTTGCTCGGGTCCCTGTCTCCCACCCCTTGCCCCAGCCCTGGAGGAAGCCTGCATGCCCTTTGCCTGAAGCCGCGGAGAGCCTCCCTTGGACACACTCGAGGGGCCACAGTTCCTGTTCAGCTACAGGAAAGCCAGGGACCTTGGGTGGGGCCACCTCAGCCCCCATCTCGGAAAAAGACCAGCAAAGACATGTCACCCTTGTGCACTGGGAACAGGGGCACACCGGCCGCTCTTGGCATCACGTGCTGGGCCCCGCCCCCCACAGCAGCCCACCTGTTCCGGCGGGGCAGGCAGAGCTCCCTCTCCCAGGTCGGAGGGCTGGACTCAGGACCACATCC
>NW_025413458.1:0-278 GCF_002201575.2 Neomonachus schauinslandi
GTGATCTTGCACTCTTCTCAATTCCAATAAGTATCTTTATGACCATTACTTTGAATTCTTAATCAGTCATATTGCTTGTGTGTCTCTCTGTGTGTGTTTCTGTGTATTAGGAAAGTCAGCTATGTTTCTTGACATTACACGTAGAGGTTTTATGAAGGAGAGCTCTGGGGGTGCCCTACACTGTAATGTTCCCTGTTCACCAGATCCAGGTGCTTCAAGGATGTCTCCTTTGTCGTTGCTGGCACACTATGTCGTCACTGAGCTGCAGGTGCCTTCAG
>NW_025413458.1:378-2232 GCF_002201575.2 Neomonachus schauinslandi
TTATATTAGTTTCTGATGTACAATATAGTGATGAAACGGTTCTAAACAAAACAAAACAAAAACAATTCTGTATATTACTCAGTGCTCATCAAGGTAAATGTACTCTTAATTCCTTTTGCATATTTCACCATCCACCCACCCACCTGTCCTCGGGTTACCATCAGTTCGTTTTCTATAATTAAGTCTGTTTCTTTCTATTTTTCCCCTTTGTGCATTTTTTTGTTTATTTTGTTTATTTATTATTTTGTTTATTAAATTCCACATATGGGTGCAATCGTATGATACTTGTCTTTGTCTGACTGACTTAATTTGTTTAGTGTTATACTCTTTAGCTCCATCCATTTGCTACAAATATCAAGATTTTATTCTTTTTAAAATCTTATTTAAAATCAATTAATTAACAGATAGTGTATTATTAGTTTCAGAGATAGAGTTTAGTGATTCGTCAGTTGCATATAACCCCCAGTGCTCATTCCATCAAGTGCCCTCCTTAATGCCCAGCACCCAGTTACACCATCCCCCCACCAACCTTCCCTCCAGCAACCCTCAGTTTGTTTCCTATTGTTAAGTCTGTAATGGTTTCTCTCCCTCTCTAATTTCATCTTATTTTATTTTTCCCCTCCCTTTCCCTATGTTCATCTGTCTTGTTTCTTGAATTCCACATATGAGTGAAATCATATGGTATTTTCATTCTCTGACTGGTTTATTTCACTTAGCCTAATACCCTCTAGTTCTACACAGTTGTTGCAAATGGAAAAACTTCATTCTTTTAATGGATGGGTTATATATATATATATATATATATATATATATATATATATATATATAACAACAATATATGGTATATACCATTTCTTATTTATCCATTCATGTGTTGATGGACATCTGGACTCTTTGCTTATTTTGGCTACTGTGGATATTGCTACTATAAACATCGGGATGCATATGCGACTTTCAATCACTTTGTATCTGTTGACATTCATATTTATAGCTGAATAATATTCTATTGTATCTATACACCACTTCTGTATCCATTCATCAATCGGTGGACATTTGGGCTGCTTCCATATCTTGGCAATTATAAATAATGATGTTGTAAACAAAGGGGTACATGTATCCCTTTAAATTAGTATGTTTGTATCCTTTGAGTAAATACCTAGTGGTGCAATTGCTGGATCATAGAGTAGTTCTGTTTTTAACTTTCTGAAGGACCTCTATATTGTTTTCCAGAGTGACGACCCCAGTTTGCATTCCCACCAATACTACATTAGGGATTCTTTTTCCTCCACAGCCTCGCCAACAATTTATACTTCCTGTGTTATTGATTTTAGCCATTCTGACAGGTGTGAGGTAACATCTCATTGTAGTGTTGATTGGCATTACCCTGATGATGAGTGATATTTTTATTCATTTTTTTTTTAGTTCAAGTTCAATGAACATTTAGCATTATATTAGTTTCAGCAACTGTTTTCTCAAGGCCCCTAATTTTCTGCTAACAGTTTGAGTTTTGTTTTGTTTTGCTTTTGGCTTGTTGGTTGGTTTTTTAATTCTGACTGCAAACTGATCCTATGAAAAAAATGACACAATTTTAGTATTAGTTTTGGGTCCATGCCTCTTCCAGGAATGAAAATATGCTGTAGTTAATATTGTTGTATAGCAAGAAGTGCAAATGGCAGTGGTTTAAAATAACAACACTAAGTTATTTTCCTCATAAAGCTTGTTAGGCAAAATTTGACAGACACCTCATTTTTGTGTCAGTTGGGGCATCTCAAGTGGGATCTGGAGATTCACCTTATATATAAATAAATAAAAGTGTGTGTTTCATTCCAATGATGATGTAGACTAAATTGCATT
>NW_025413459.1:0-2231 GCF_002201575.2 Neomonachus schauinslandi
ACACACACTCTCTCTCTCAAAATAAGTAAATCTTTAAAAAAAAAAAAAATCACCACGTCTCTACCTCTGAAACCAGTAATACATTATATGTTAATTAATTGAATTTAAATTAGAAAAAGGGACGCCTGGGAGGCTCAGTCGGTTAGGGGGCTGCCTTCAGCTCAGGTCATGATCCAGGGGTCCTGGGATTGAGTCCCAAGTTGGGCTCCTTGCTCAGCGGGAAGCCTGCTTCTCTCTCTGCCTGCCACTCCTCCTGCTTGTGCTTTCTCTGTCTCTGACAAATAAATAAAACATCTTAAAAAAGAAAAAGTAAAAAACAAAACAAAAAAATCACCACATTCAGTATTTTGTCCCTGCTTACCATTTTTCATATCTTATTATCATAATTCACTCTCTCACGTATAGTTTTGAAATACTCTTCTGGTTTTGGTTCCTTTATATTCATCTTTACATTGCTGTCAGACCTTTCTACAATATATTTTTGACGATGTAACTCCTCTGCTTATTTAGTGGATCCCCATTACATGAAGGAGAAAGTTCATATTCTAGCATGACACTTGCCTTTTTTGGTTCAGTCCTGATTTTCCAATTATCTCTCTCTGTCCCATTCCCAAAAGTTGTGTTCCAGTTTTGCCACATTCTGGAGCTATCATCACTTACTGCGTTACTTCATACTTCATCCTTTCGCTCATTCTACCTTTTCTAGAGTGTCCTTTGCACCCTCCTTGTGCACCTTGTCTGTCTTTCAATATACAGCCCTATCTGCAGCATTTCCTGAGCTTCCCATATGCAACTCTTTTCTCCTTTGTGCCTTCACTGTGCTTTATTCACTTCACCTGTAGAACTAGTAAATGATACTCTTCTGTTCTTAATTGTTTTGGTCCATCTCTACCCCTACTAGCATATAGGGCAGTCTCTGTCGTTTATATTTCCAGCTTCTCCCACGATAGTGCCTATGACTTGACAGGTACGGTATGTATTTGTCTTTCTGAGTGAGTGAGTGAGTGAACAAGTGAATTAATGTGATGTTTTCTGAAGTTGGGTTTTTGTTTTGTGTTGTTTTTATAGGAAGGAGAGGTGCAGCCGGCAACTGGAAAAAAGGACAATGGTATTAATATTACTGAAAGTGCTCCACAAGAGCAAACAGTTAATGACCATCTGACTTCTGCTGATAGAGCATACAAAAGTAATAGTAGTGGTAAGTTAGTAAACATCTGTGAATTTTTTCCTATGCTCAAATGCTAGTATAAAGAAATCTGAAAGTATGTAGATCCAGATATGTTATGCATTTCATTAAGATATTTTTCTTTTGCTGTCTTTCTTTTTAAGTATCCCGACTACTACCAACTTTTTCTTCCTGAAAATAATTCAACCCTCTGAAAATCTTTACTGCTATTACTTTTATTTTATTGAAATATTCATGAGTGGGGATAAGCTTGTACATATGTTTAAAATTCATAACAATACATGTTCTCATTAATGTATCTGTGACTGTATTTTATAGTTACGATGTCAGCGTTGGGATTAGGAGAAGAGGAAGATGGAGAATCACCTTGGGATTCTGAGGTACTGTTTTCTTATTATTTTAAAATATAAGCATTGAATGATGTTACAGCATAAAAGGGATGCTTAGACTTTACTCTGTCATCTCTGCATTTGCCCATAAAAACTATTTCCTTATACTTTTTACCTGTAATTGATAAAATAATTATGTGCTAAATATAATAATACAGCATAATACAGTTCTGCTAATTTGCAAGCTTAACTTAATGAAAGCTGTGTAGTATTATTGCAGAAAACTGACGCTTACGAGTGATAAGGAATTAGTTTGCATTTTGAATTTAAGTTATCTAAAAAACTAAAGAATTACTCCAGGCCAACCTATGGCCAGATGTGATTCTATGGTGTATATGGATGTGCAAAATTCCTGATGAGATCTAGAAAGTTTGGATTATAGTTTTTTACGACTTGGAACTTGAAAAGCTAATGCCTAGGACTTGAAAGTATTTTACATATATATATATATATATATATATATATAGATATATTTTAAGATTTTATTCATTTATTTGAGAGAGAGAGAGTGAGTGAGCAGGAGGGAGAGGGAGAGAGAATCTGAAGCAGACTCCCTCTGGGCGCAGAGCCTTGCTGATACCAAGAGTTGGACACTCAACTGACTGAGCCATCCAGGGGCCCTGAAAGTATTATATTTGGATTGTCAAGTAGATTTA
>NW_025413460.1:0-2231 GCF_002201575.2 Neomonachus schauinslandi
TTCTCAAAAGACACTCAGTAATCCTTAGCTGTACCTGTTTAAGTTAGCCCACTGTGAGCCCGCTGGGGCCATGGGCTCTGGGCCTCTGCCTCAGTCTGTCCCCTCTGCCCGGCAAGCCCGGCTCCCCCTGATTCAATTGTCCTTCCAGAAAGCTTCGTCACCTCCCGTATGGGTGACACGTCCCTCAGCTGGGATCCCACAACACTGGTGCTCCCCCATCAGACCCAGGCGAGCCCTGGGACTGGACATCACCCAGAGCTTGTGTCCTGGGCATGGACAATCCCCAGTGTGGACACTGGCAGCCTGGAGCACCCTGAACTGTCACCTGGTTTGGGAACAAATGTTGGGGTGCCTTGAGATGGGGCTCTATCCCTCCATAGCAGACAAAATGAGCTGCCCTCAGCTCCATCATGCCTGTCCCCCATCTGCCCCCACCGTGTAATCATTGGTACATGGCAACTCGGGCCTCCTTGGCTGCCAGGATCCCAGAGGCTTTTGGTGGTTGGTGTTGAAAGTATTTTCTGGAGGTGAATTTGGTTTTGATGGAAACCTCGGGAGGATGAAGCCTGGCCACCCCCTACAAGCCCACACAGAGCCTGTGCCCCTGACCAATACGGCAGCGCCCCAGCCTGTGGCAGCCCTCCCCCTCGTGCTCAGAGCTCTCCTCTCTCCCCTGCTCCCCATCCAGGGGTGTTTCTCTCTCTTCCTGCAGGGAGACCCCCAGTGTTCTCTCTCTGAGGATCTGTCTTCTGTGCCTGGGGAGCTCCATCTTGGGGCAGAGAGGACAGGGGTGACTGGCCATGGCCTCCCATACAGGTTCAGGTGAGGTGGACTCCCCCTCACCTGCCGCTGGGGGAGGACAGGGGTCTCCCCCTTCTCCTCACATGGTGTCTTGAGCGGGAAGTGCAGCCCCCTCTCTCGCACAAGCTGAACTTGAGGGACACCACGGTTGGGGCAGGCAGGGGCAGGGGGTCACTGCTGGAGGAGCCTGAGGGCTGTGGAGGGGCTATGCCCAGTGCCAACGCCCCTGGCTGAGGCTCAGTCCATCCTGCAGCTCCCATGGGCACCCAGTGTGCTTTCTAAAGGTCTCTCGTGCTCAC
Organism: Neomonachus schauinslandi; assembly: GCF_002201575.2. Taxonomy (NCBI): domain Eukaryota; kingdom Metazoa; phylum Chordata; class Mammalia; order Carnivora; family Phocidae; genus Neomonachus; species Neomonachus schauinslandi. Next base: position 1,101 of record NW_025413460.1, read on the forward strand.
AGAGGTGCCAGTGGTTCTCGCTGTCGCCACTAACCCTACATCCGGATGAACGCACGTCTGTAACTCACTGACCCGCGCTGCCATCCGAGGTTCCTCCCTGAGACGATGGGCTCCAGCCAGGAATGCCAGGGCACAAGCAGACAGGAGGGGCCCGACATGCAGCCCTCTGCTGCCTGGAGCACGGCCTGGTTGCTCGAGTCAGAAGGGGAGTTATGGCGCAGGAGGGGCTGGAGTGGCTGGGGCCTGACCCGGGACGGGCCTGCGTGAGGTGTGTCCCAGGACTCGGGGCAGGGATGCTTGTGGGGGAGGACCCATGAGGGGGCTGTGGGCAGGCTCTTCCCTGCTCTGTGGGTCACTGCCGGGGACCCTGATGGCCTCACTGCCGGCTTGTCCTCCTCATGATTTCAGGGCTCATCTCGAGTCTCCGGGGTCCCTGCTTTCCCAAACAAGGCTCCACCTTAATAAAGAGAGCATAGATAGAGGAGTCTGCGGCCAATACTCCAGAAATGTGGCTCAAGGGGGTTCCATTTGTTCCTCTAGGAATCAGGCCTAAAGAAACAGAGATTTATGGCACGGATGTACTTTTCAGTGTAATTCTGAGAGGCAAATCTGTATAAATGGCTCAACTGTTCAACAGCTGGGGCAGCTGAGGAAATGCTCTGTGGCCACTGAGAATGTCCCAGGGGACAGGAGTGACAGTGTCTGTCCACTGTGGGGACGTCAGGTAGATCAAGAGCCCAGCCCTGGAACCGCCCTGCCCCACCATGTCACACACACACACACACACACACACATACACACACACACACACACACACACTGCACTCAGAGGGAAAGGACTAGAAGATGGACTCATGTGTTAAGGGTGATTATTTCTTGGGAGAAGGAATGTGTCTTCTTTTCTTCATATTCAAATGATTATTTTACTAAATAAACATAATCTGGCTAATACCTAAAGAACTGTTTACTTTACTACCAAATATATTAGTAGTAAATGGGAAGATTTCATGTGAGATTTTAACATTTTTATAATATGCACATTACAATAAGATAAACGTGGTCTATCCAGGAAAATGAAAGAATTTAAAGGTGTCTCAAGGACCCAGACATTTCTCTTGTGGTTTCTGCCTTT
>NW_025413461.1:0-2231 GCF_002201575.2 Neomonachus schauinslandi
TCATCCACAATTCCAGCAGGGAGAAGTGAGGAGGTGAAGTGCCATGAGCTTGTGCTTCAGTCAGAGCACAATTCTAAGATGTATTCCAACAACTGCAAATTCTGTGAAGTAAAGCACATTCTTACATCCTCTGGGTCTCAAGTTTGTGTTTTAAAAGTATGTCCTTAAAAATGAATAAAAATAAATAAAAACGAGTCATTAATTATGTGGTTGATGCAAGAAGAAAATAAGATCGTGTATAGTGAGTACTTAATTGAGCACTTGAAATTAGCAGGTATCAGTAAATAGTAGCTACTACTGCTTTCATGTACTCAGATAATTTTTCCTAGGGGAAACGGATGAATAGACTAGGTAAATGATGAAATCAAATACATCCATCTAATTTGGGGTTCGAGCAGGAACCAAATTTCAAGTTTCTTGGAAAATTCATCATATATTCTGCATAATTCATATTTGATAGACTTACATAATTATAGAAAATGTACATTCTCAGAGGAAATTAAAGAAACAGATTAAACAAAGTATTTTGATATCTTTACGACTGGATTTATTTTTTCTTTGTAACATAAATTACCAGTTAGAATATGGTGATAAATAATTTGTAGGATAATAATGAAAATTGTCTGTATTTCAGTTTGAAAATTTTAAGTGAGAACAGTAAGACTACCATTATCCCTTGGAATCACTGATATATGTTCTTCCAGATATCATTCTACAATATAACCCAAAAGAAAATGAAAAACACCCTATTTCCACAAAATATTTTTCACATATTTTCAATGAGTAAGAAGTTATATCATGAAAGTGTTAAAATTACCACTATACAACACAATATAACAGCAAAATGGTATTAAATTGAGAGAAGCAAATCCATGTTTAAAAATTTATAAAATCTTTTTGACAAAGAGTAAAAGAAAAAAGTTTCGGTGTCATTGAGTGATATCCTCATATTTTAATTTCTCTGTTTTTCTATGGATGCTTTTCCATGGGTTATTACTCCTTAAAATTACAGAACTAAATAGACAAAACCAAAAGCACTAGAGAACATGTTTTACGCACCCAGTTTCAAAGTCCTGCAACTCACCTGTTTCAGCGGAAGCCACCATAAAGAGCTGCCTAATGGTCCATAGCCCCGGCACCCAAATCCCTATTAGGAATTCAGAAAGTGCTTCCCTTCTCATATAAAGTGTGTGTCACCTGGCTAAAACCTAAGGAGTTCTGAGTTCCAAGCTCTGGAAATGCCCATAGGAAGGTATTTAAAGTAATACAGATGACCAAACACCTTCTCCATTTATTATCTCCATGTGGCTTATTTTAAAATCTCAGGATCGTTGATCCCTGAAGAAATGTCCTGTTTGACTCACATAATGCTAAAACCAGGATATGACGAACGTAAAAGTGGCAGCTGCTGCATAATAGTCTTAAAGGAGGGAACGTATGCAAACTACCCAGGAATGCCTTCAATCCTGCCAGCCTATATTTTAGCAATAACCAATGCGTCAAGAAAATCTGGCAATTACATAGGGGACAGAGTGAAATATATCCGCCCCTTAAAAAAAATCTTCCAAAAAGGGAAGACTAAATTCAAACTTTATGTTCTTGAAACTTTCTAGATATATGATTTGGGATAAGTTACATGTACCATCTAAGCTCCAGCTTAATCATCTATAAAAGGGGGATACTAATGTCTCTCTTATAGTGTTATTTATTGAGTTAAATTATACAGTGAATAGGAAGCACTAGATATATCAAATATACATTTGCTCTCTTCTTTCTTTTTGCTCAAGCAGAGATTTGTTTTTTTTTAATTTGATTGATAGATAGTAATGAGGGAAGGAAATAAAAAAATATACCTGGCAACAAATGCTTTCATAAAAGTTGGAGATCATCACAATGGTTTACTAAAGACCCAAACATAACTATTCAGTATTACCTTAAGTTAATTAAATTAAATTCATTAATTTTAGTAGAATTCCCCAAAACAATATATAAAGGGTTTTTAAAATTTTATCTTTATACAGGTATTTACCAATAGATATAGTCAATGAAGTGAGACATGAGAGGAAAAATATATATATATATTATATATGTATATATATGCATATATATAGGACTCATATATATATGAATCAAAGGCTGGCAATTCTGGATAAGTTACTTAAATAAGAGAAAACAGCAATATTCACTAATAATGATATAAATAACAGCACTAACAATTATCAAAAGTATAT
>NW_025413462.1:0-2227 GCF_002201575.2 Neomonachus schauinslandi
TCTTTCTTCTGCCTCATGGTTAGTGTACAGGAATGCAACTGCCTTTGTGCATTGGTTTGATATCCTGAGATTTTGCGGAATTGCTGTATCAGTTCTAGCAGTTTTTGGGTGGAGTCTTTTGGGTTTTCCACATAGAATACCTTGTCATCTGCAAAGAGTGCAAGATTGACTTCTTTGTTGCCACTTTGGGTGCCTTTTATCGCTTTTTGTTCTCTGATTGCTGAGGGTAGGACTGCCAGTAGTATGTTGAACAACAGTGGTGAGAGTGGACATCCCTGTCGTGTTGCTGACCGTGGGGGAGAAGCTCTCTGTTTCTTTCTGATGGGGATGATATTTGCTGTGGTCTTTCATGATATTGAGGTATTTTTTCTTTCCCTACATGGCGCATTGTTTTTATGAAGAAAGCATGCTGTATTTTGTCAAATGAATTTCCTGTGTCTGTTGAGAAGATCATATGGTTCTTGTCCTTTCTTTTATTAGTGTGGTGTATCCCATTGGATTGATTTACAGATGTGAACCACCCCTGCATCCCAGGAATAAGTCCCCCTTGGCTGTGGTGAATAATCCTTTGAATGTACTGTTGGATCCTCTTAGCGATGATCTTGGGGAGCAGGTTTGTATCCATGTTCATCTGGGATATTGGTCTGAAATTCTCCTTTATGGTGGTGTCTTTGTCTGGTTTTGGGATTAAGGTAATGCTGACCTCATAGAATGAGTCTGGAAGTTTTCCTTCCGTTTCTATTTGGTGGAACAGTTTCAGAAGAATAGGTATTAATTCTTCTTTAAATATTTGCTAGAATTCCCTTAGAAAGCCATCAGGCCCAAGACTTACCCATGTCTCTGTTCTTCCACTTGTTGATTCTGGGGTCATCCTTCAGAAACAGATGCCAAATCTAAGGTGAGGGAGAGTTCTTCTAATGCTTTCTTATCAGAGGTCTATAGCTTCAGCTCTTAAATTTAGGTCTGTGATCCATTTGGGGTTCATTTTCTGTCTCACGTGAGGTGAAGGTCCACCTTCATTCATTCATTTATAATTTCCTGTATCTGCACATGTAAGAAGGGACACGATTTAGTCACTGTAGGACCTTAGGTTGTTACTTGTACTGAGTTGTCAGTAGATCCCAAAGACTTTAGAATAAATCATCCGAAAGCAATTGCCTGATTGTAAAGGAAGTCCCAGAGGAGATTCACTTGGGTCTTCTGTGGAGTCTCAGAGCAGGGTCCTTGTTGAGAGCACACACCCCCTCTGGTGGCCACAGGAGGCACTGCAGGAGCACTGCGGGGCTCCCTGATCTGTCTGTGAAACAAGCCACATTCCACCTGGGAAAGCCTCAAGGATTCCCGGAGAGATCAAAAACAATTCTGTACAATTCCGCATTTCTAGGCGATCTATGAAGAAATAGGCTTCTTCCCAAGTGCACTATTTCGAGAAGTATTTTCTGAGCAGCTGAGTCAGGCACTGAGTTCCAGAACAGAAGAAAGTAGAGAGAACCATGGAGGCCTCCCAAAACGCACAGGGTGTAGGTTGGGAAAGTATTGGGAATAATTGGTCCATGCCACCACTCTGTACATCCGGCTTAAAGAAAATAGTACATTAAAACAAGCCATATTTATGGGTTCCTTTGATTACATTAATCACAAAACATTTTAGAGAATTTGAAAACTATCACTGAGCATATCTGTATCCTTTCTTCTAAGTTACATGGCATCAATTTATATTCCCCATTAATTTTTCACTTATTAGGGGAACAGGATATGATATATTGAACCCCTAATGACTCTATAAAAATACTCATAGAACTAACAGATGAATTCAGTAAAGCTGAAGGACACAGATTCAACACATAAAAAGAGGTTTCATCTCAACACACCAATAAGAAGCTATCATAGAGAGATTAAGAAAATCATTTTTAATTTATAATCACTGAAAAAGACTAAAATCCTTAGGAATTATTTTCATCAAGAGGTGAAAGACCTGTATACTGAAAACCATAAATCATTAGTGAAAGAATTTGAGGAAGACAGAATTAAGTCAGAAGGCTTCCCACGCTAATGGATCCCAAGAATATATGTAATCAAAAGGTCCACGTTATGTAAAGTAATTTAAAAGTTCAGTGCTCACCCTACCAACATGTAATGGCATTTCCAGAAATAGAACAAATAATCCTACAAAGTGAAGAGTACCACAGAAAGCCCTGAGTAGCCAAAGCCATCTTGTGAAAGAACA
>NW_025413463.1:0-2227 GCF_002201575.2 Neomonachus schauinslandi
TGATCCCAGGGTCCTGGGATTGAGCCTCACATCGGGCTCCTGGCTCATCGGGAACCCTGGTTCTCCCTTTCCCACTCCCCCTGCTTGTGTTCCTGTTCTTCTTATCTCTTTCTCTCTCTCTGTCAAATCAATAAAAAAATCTTGAAAAAATAAACTTTTAGTAAAATGTTGCCACAGCTGATGTCAGAGCCATTACTGCCTGTGCTTTCTTCTAGCATTTTTTAGTTTTCAGGTCTCATATTTAGGTCTTTAATTCATTTTGAATTTATTTTTGTGTATGGCATAAGAAAGTGATCCAGTTCATTCTTTCCCATGTAGCTGACCACTTTTCCCAGCACCGTGGTTGAAGAAATGTTCCTTTGCCCACTGGACATTCTTTCCTGATTTTTTTGAAGATTGATTGACTCTAAAATTGTGTTTGTTTATTTTTTTCTGTTATGTTCTGTTGATCTATGTGTCTGTTTTTGTGCCAGTAACATACTGTCTTTATTAAAAAGCAATGTAATATCATTTAAATCTGGAATTGTAATATTTCTCTTTCAAAACCATTCTGGCTATTAGGGTCTTTTCTGGTTCCATTTAATTTTAGGACTTTTTTGTTCTAGTTCTGTGAAAAATACTATTGGAATTTTGATAAGATTGCATTACATGTATAGATTGCTTCGGGTAATACATTTTAACAGTGTTTCTTCTCCAATCCATGAGCATGGAAAGCCATTTCATTTCTTTGTTTTGTCTTCAATTTCTTTCAATGTTTTATAGTTTTCAGGGTAAAATTCTTTCACCTCTTTAGTTAGGTTTATTCCTAGGCATTTTATTGTTTTTAGTGCAACTGAAAATGGGATTGTTTTCTTAAATTCTCTTTCTGTTGCTTTATTATTAGTATGTAGAAATGCAATGGATTTCTCCACATTGATTTTGTATCTTGTGACTTTACTGAAGTAATTGATCAGTTCTAGTATTTTCTTGGTGTTTTTTTTTTCAGGTTTTCTATATACAGTACCATGTTACCTGCAAATAGCAAAAGTTTTACTACTTCCTTACCAATTCAGATGCCTTTTATTTATTTTTGTTGTCTATTTGCTGTAGCTAAGACTTCTAGTTCTATGCTGAATAAAAGTGGTGAGGGTGGACATTCTGTCTTGTTCCTGACCACAGAGGAAAAATCTCAGTTTTTCCTCATTGAGTATGGTGTTTGTTGTGGGGTTTCATATATAGCTTTTATGATGTCTCTATATATGTTACCTCTAAAGTTACGTTGTGGAAGGTTTTTATCATGAATGGATATTGTACCTTGTCAAATGCTTTTTCTGTGTTTTTGAAATAATCATGTGATTTTTAACCTTTCTCTTACTGATGTTATGTATCATGTTAATTGATGCGTAAATACCGAACCACACTGGCATCCTCGGAATAAAATGATATTTTTAATGTATTGTTGGATTGTGTTTGCTATTGTTTCATTGAGGATTTTTACATCTATGTTTATCAGAGATATTAGCCTGTAGATCTCTTTTTTAGTGGTTTATTTATCTGGGTTTGGTATCAGGGTAATGCTGGCCTCATAGAATAAATTTGGAAGTTATTCTTTTCTTCTATTTTTTGGAATTATTTGAAAGGATTAGATGTACCAGTTTTTGTTTTTTTTTTTTTAATTTTTGTTAGAATTTACCTGTGAAGCCAAATGGTCTTATAATTTTGTTTCTTGGGAGTTTTTTATATTACTGATTCAGTCAACTTGTTGAAATCAATCTATTCAAATTTTCTATTTCTTCCTGCATCAGTTTTGGTAGGTTATATGTTTCTAGGAATTTATCTATTTTTTTCAGTTGTGGCTAATTTGTCAGCATGTAGCTTTTCATATTTTTTATAATTGTATTTCTGTGGTTTTGGTTGTTTCTCCTCTTTCATGTTTGATTTTTGTGTCCTTTCACTTTTTTTTTGTTGTTGTTGAAGTGGGTGGCTAGAACTCTGTCAATTTTTAAAAATATTAGAGAGAGATTGTGAGGGAGTGGGGGGAGGGGCAAAGGGAGAGGAAGAGAGAATCTCAAGCAGACTGCTCACTGGGAGGGAAGCCCCACACGGGTCTCAGTCTCACAACCCTGAGATCATGACCTGAGCCAAAATCAAGAGTCAGACACTTACCCTATTGAGTCACCCAAGTGCCCCTAGAACTATCAATTTAGTTGATCTTTTCAAAGAACCAACTCCTGGTTTTGTTGATCTG
>NW_025413464.1:0-1606 GCF_002201575.2 Neomonachus schauinslandi
AAAGAGCATCCTACTGAAGAATGAATGGGTCAACCAGGAAATTAAAGGAGAATTAAAAAAAATACATGGAAAGCAATGAAAATGAAAATACAACTATTCAAAATCTTTGGGATGCAGCAAAGGCAGTCCTAAGAGGAAAGTATAGAGCAATACCAGCCTTTCTCAAGAAACAAGAAAGGTCTCAAGTACACAACCTAACCCTACACCTAAAGGAGCTGGAGAAAGAACAGCAAATAAAGCCTAAACCCAGCAGGAGAAGAGAAATAATAAAGATCAGAGCAGAAATCAATGAAATAGAAACTAAAAGAACAGTAGAACAGATCAACGAAACTAGGAGCTGGTTCTTTGAAAGAATTAACAAGATTGATAAACCCCTGGCCAGACTTACCAAAAAGAGAAGAGAAATGACCCAAATCAACAAAATCATGAATGAAAGAGGAGAGATCACAACCAACACCAAAGAAATACAAACAATTATAAGAACATATTATGAGCAACTGTATGCCAGCAAATTAGATAACCTGGAAGAAATCGATGCATTCCTAGAGATGTATCAACTACCAAAACTGAACCAGGAAGAAATAGAAAACCTGAACAGACCTATAACCACTAAGGAAATTGAAGCAGTCATCAAAAATCTCCCAAAAAACAAAAGCCCAGGGCCAGATGGCTTCCCAGGGGAATTCTACCAAACATTTCAAGAAGAATTAATACCTATTCTTCTGAAACTGTTCCAAAAAATAGTAATGGAAGGAAAACTTCCAAACTCATTTTCTGAAGCCAGCATTACCTTGATCCCAAAACCAGACAAAGACCCCATCAAAAAGGAGAATTACAGACCAATATCCTTGATGAACATAGATGCAAAAAATCTCACCAAAATACTAGCCAATAGGATCCAACAGTACATTAAAAGGATTATTCACCACGACCAAGTGGGATTTATCCCTGGGCTGCAAGGTTGGTTCAACATCCGCAAATCAATCAATGTGATACAATACGTTAACAAAAGGAAGAACAAGTATCATATGATCCTCTCAATAGATGCAGAAAAAGCTTTTGACAAAGTATAGCATCCTGTCATGATCAAAACTCTTCAGAGTATAGGCATAGAGGGTTCATACCTCAATATCATAAAAGCCATATATGAAAAACCTACAGCGAATATCATTCTCAATGGGGAAAAACTGAGAGCTTTCCCCCTAAGGTCAGGAACGCGGCAGGGATGTCCACTATCACTATTGCTATTCAACATAGTATTGGAAGTCCTAGCCACAGCAATCAGACAACAAAAAGAAATCAAAGGCATCCAAATTAGCAAAGAAGAAGTCAAACTCTCACTCTTTGCAGATGATATGATACTTTATGTGGAAAACCCCAAAGACTCCACCCCGAAACTGCTAGAACTCATACAGGAATTCAGTCAAGTGGCAGGATATAAAATCAATGCACAGAAATCAGTGGCCTTCCTATACACCACCACCAAGACAGAAGAAAGAGAAATTAAGGAGTTGATCCCATTTACAATTGCACCCCAAACCATAAGATACCTAGGAATAAATCTAACCAAAGAGACAAAGGATCTGTACTCAGAAAACTATAAAAT
>NW_025413464.1:1616-2226 GCF_002201575.2 Neomonachus schauinslandi
ATCAAAATACCATCCACTTTTTTCAAAGAAATGGAACAAATAATCCTAAAATTTGTATGGAACCAGAAAAGACCCTGCATAGCCAGAGGAATGTTGAAAAAGAGAAGCAAAGCTGGCGGCATCACAATTCTGGACTTCCAGCTCTATTACAAAGCTGTCATCATCAAGACAATATGGTACTGGCACAAAAACAGACACATAAATCAATGGAACAGAATAGAGAGCCCAGAAATGGACCCTCAACTGTATGGTCAACTCATCTTTGACAAAGCAGGAAAGAATGTACAATGGAAAAAAGACAGTCTCTTCAACAAATGGTGCAGGGAAAATTGGATAGCCACATGCAGAAGAATGAAACTGGACCATTTCCTTACACCACACACAAAAATAGACTCCAAATGGTTGAAAGACCTCAATGTGAGACAGGAGTCCATCAAAATCCTAAAGGAGAACACAGGCAGCAACCTCTTTGACCTCAGCCGCAGCAACTTCTTCCTAGAAAGATCACCAAAGGCAAGGGAAGCAAGGTCAAAAATGAACTATTGGGACTTCATCAAGATAAAAAGCTTTTGCAAAGCCAAGGAAACAGTCAACAAAACCAAAAGACAAC
>NW_025413465.1:0-2226 GCF_002201575.2 Neomonachus schauinslandi
TCTCCTCTAGGATTTTGATGGATTCCTGTCTCACATTGAGGTCTTTCATCCACTTTATCTTTGTGAGTGGTGTTAGAGAATGGTCGAGTTTCATTCTTCTGCATGTGGCTGTCCAATTTTCCCAGCACCATTTTTTGAAGAGACTGTCTTTTCCATTGCATGTTTTTTCCTGCTTTGTCAAAGATTATTTGACCATAGAGTTGAGGGTCCATGTCTGGGTTCTCTATTCTGTTCCATTGGTCTGTATGTCTGTTTTTGTGCCAGTACCATGCTGTCTTGGTGATCACTGATTTGTAATATAGCTTGAAATCGGGCAACGTGATGCCCCCAGCTTTGTTTTTCTTTTTCAACATCTCCTTGGCGATTCGGGGTCTTTTCTGATTCCATACAAATTTTAGGATTGTTTGTTCCAGCACTTTGAAAAATGTCATTGGAATTTTGATCGGGATGGCATTGAAGGTATAGATTGCTCTGGGTAGCATAGACATTTTTTTTTTTTTTAGCATAGACATTTTAACAATGTTTATTCTTCTGATCCATGAGCATGGAATATTTTTCCATCTTTTTGTGTCTTCTTCAATTTCTTTCATGAGTGTTTTGTAGTTCCTAGAGTATAGATCCTTTACCTGTTTGGTTAGGTTTATTCCAAGGTATCTTATGGTTTTTGGTGCTATTGTAAATGGAATCGTTTCTTTAATTTCTCTTTCTACAGTTGCGTTGTTAGTGTATAAGAAAGCAACTGATTTCTGTGCATTGATTTTGTATCCTGCCACATTACTGAATTGCTGGATGAGTTCTAGTAATTTGGGGGTGGAGTCTTTTGGGTTTTCCACATAAAGTATCATGTCGTCTGCGAAAAGAGAGAGTTTGACTTCTTCTTTGCCAATCTGAATACCTTTTATTTCTTTTTGTTGTCTGATTGCTGTTGCTAGGACTTCTAGTACTATGTTGAACAACAGTGGTGAGAGTGGGCACCCTTGGCGTGTTCCTGATCTTAAGGGAAAGGCTCTCAGCTTTTCCCCATTGAGGATGATATTCGCTGTGGGTTTTTCATAGATGGATTTTATGAGCTTGAGGAATGTTCCCTCTATCCCTATACTCTGGAGAGTTTTAATCAGGAAAGGATGTTGTATTTTGTCAAATGCTTTTTCTGCATCAATTGAGAGGACCATATGGTTCTTCTCCCTCCTCTTATTAATGTGTTCTATCACATTGATTGATTTGCGAATGTTGAACCACCCTTGCATCCCGAGGATAAATCCCACTTGGTCGTGGTGGATGATCCTTTTAATGTATTGTTGGATCCTATTAGCTAGGATTTTGTTGAGGATTTTGGAATCCATATTCATCAGGGATATTGGTCTGAAAGTCTCCTTTTTGATGGGGTCTTTGCCTGGTTTGGGGATTAAGGTAATGCTGGCCTCATAGAATGAGTCTGGAAGTTTTCCTTCTGTTTCTATTTTTTGAAACAGCTTCAGTAGAATAGGTATTATTTCTTCTTTGAATGTTTGGTAGAATTCCCCAGGGAATCCATCAGGCCCTGGACTCTTGTATTTTGGGAGGTTTTTGATCACTGCTTCAATCTCGTTACTGGTTATTGGCCTATTCAGGTTGTCAATTTCTTCCTGTTTCAGTCTTGGCAGCTTATAGGTTTCCAGGAAGGCCTCCATTTCATCCAGATTGCTCAGTTTATTGGCATAGAGTTGTTGATAATAATTTCTAATAATTGTTTCTATTTCCTTGGGGTTGGTCGTGATCTCTCCCCTTTCATTCATAATTTTATTAATTTGGGTCCTTTCTCTCTTCTTTTGGATAAGTCTGGCCAGTGGTTTATCGATCTTATTAATTCTTTCAAAGAACCAACTTCTAGTTTCATTGATCTGATCTACTGTGTTTCTGGTTTCTAATTCATTGTTTTCTGCTCTAATTTTAATTCTTTCTCTTATAATGCATGGCTTAGGCATCATTTGTTGCTTTTTCTCTAGTTCTTTAAGGTGTAGAGTTAGTTGGTGAATTCGGGATTTTTCTCTTTTTTTGAGTGAGGCTTGGATGGCTATGTATTTCCCCCTTAGGACTGCCTTTGCAGTATCCCATAGGTTTTGGACCGATGTGTTTCGTTCTCATTGATTTCCATGAATTGTTTAAGTTCTTCTTTGATTTCTTGGTTGACCCAAACATTCTTGAGCAGAGTGGTCTTTAGCTTCCAAGTGTTTGAATTTCTGCCAA
>NW_025413466.1:0-2225 GCF_002201575.2 Neomonachus schauinslandi
AACCAACTGAGCCACCCAGGCGCCCTTCTTTTTTTTTTTTTTTTCTTAACATATATTGCATTATTTGTTTCAGAGGTACAGATCTGTGATTCAACAGTCTTGCACAATTCACAGCGCTCACCATAGCACATACCCTCCCCAATGTCTATCACCCAGCCACCCCATCCCTCCCACCCCACCTCCACTCCAGCAACCCTCAGTTTATTTCCTGAGATTAAGAATTCCTCATATCAGTGAGGTCATATGATACATGTCTTTCTCTGATTGACTTATTTTGCTCAGCATAACACCCTCCAGTTCCATCCACGTCGTTGCAAATGGCAAGATCTCATTCCTTTTGATGGCTGCATAATATTCCATTGTATATATATACACCACATCTTCTTTATCCATTCATCGAAGACAGATCCTCTTACTACCATAGTTCTGGGATGCTTCATGGCTCGATTTCTAATTCTACTTTGGCTCCTTTATCAATTCCCTCTCTTCAACTTTATACCTTTATTGTCACTTACTGTTTTTAGCAATGAAAATAACTTTATTGTTTTGAGTTTTCCTTTGCAAAAAATTCAAACAGTTTAGAAAAATGTGCTAAAGAAAGTAAAAGTTTTCTGAAATCTCACCATCCCAGGTTCTCATCATTAATGTTTTGGGAGACCATCCATTTATGTATGCATGCATATTCACAGTTGTACATTTACTTAAATGAGATAACACCACACATGCTGGAATCTTTAAATTATGGCAAACTTTTGAGAAACTGAGTTTTGTTTCATTTTTTATTGACACTCCCACGTCCCACTGACACCCCCAGTAACCAATGTAAATAACTTGGTGTTTATTCTTCAGAAATTTCTCCATAATCATACAGTTTTACACACACAAACACACACACACACACACATTATTAAGAACTGGTTAACAAAAATAGGCTCTTTGTAATGTACTTCTCTGAATCTTCCTTTTTCCATTGTACTTTCATCATTCTTTTCTATGACTGGCTAATGTTCTGTGCTCCAATTGATTGACATTAATTTGCTTCCTTTCTTTTGCCACTTCAAACATTGCTGCAGTAAATATCTGCATGTATTCCTTACATACTAAAGATTTGTTTTTCATGCTGGCATTTTTATTTCTATGTGATAGAGTCCAAGAAATAGGATTTCTGAGTTGAAAAGTAAGTGCAATTATAGTTTTAATAAATATTGCCAAATTACTTTCCAAATGATTGCTTATGATATCCTCATTATATTTTTCTATCTTTATTGAGATATAATTGACAAATAGAATTGTATATATTTTAGGTTTATGACTTGATGTTTTGATAAGTATGTATGATGAAATAATTGCCACAAGGAAGCTAATTAATCTATCCATCACCTCATAGTAACCATTTTTTTGTGTGGTGAGAGTGCTTAAGATCTATCCTCCCAGCAAATTTCAAGTATACAATACAATATTGTTAACTATATTCACATTGTTGTACTTTAGATTTCCAGAGCTTATTCATCTTACATAACTGAAACTTTGTACTCTGACCAACATTGCCACATTTTCCCCTCCCCTAGCCATTCTACTCTCTGCTTCTATGATTTGACTATTTTAGATTCCACATATAAGTGAGATCATGCATTGTCTTTCTATGTCTGGCTTATTTCACTTAGCATAATGTCCTCCAGGTTCATTCATGTCATGAATGTCATGATTTCCTTTTTTAAGGCTGAATAATATTCCATTACATAGATAAATTATATATATGTGTGTGTGTGTGTGTTTATCTGTTCATCTGTTAATGGACAGTTAGGTTGTTTCCATATTTTGGCTATTGTAAATAATACTACAATGAACACGATCATGCAGATATCTCTTCAAGATGTTGATTTCATTTCCTTTGGAGATATACCTAAAAGTGGGATTGCAGGATCATAAGGTCCTATTTTTAATTTGGGGGGAAACTTCATACTGTTTTCCATAATGGTTGTACCAACTTACATTCTCACCAATACTGTACAAGCATTTCCTTTTTTTTTTTTTAAATTTTTAAAAAATTTTTATTCTTATGTTAATCCCCATACATTACATCATTAGTTTTAGATGAAGTGTTCCATGATTCATTGTTTGTGCATAACACCCAGTACTCCATGCAGAATGTGCCCTCCTCAATACCCACCACCAGGCTAACCCATCCTCCCACCCCCCTCCCCTCTAGAACCCTGTTTGTTTTT
>NW_025413467.1:0-2224 GCF_002201575.2 Neomonachus schauinslandi
TTGCCTCCCTTGCCTTTGGCGATGTTTCTAGGAAGAAGTTGCTTCGGTTGAGGTCAAAGAGGTTGCTGCCTGTGTTCTCCTTTAGGATTTTGATGGACTCCTGTCTCACATTGAGGTCTTTCAACCATTTGGAGTCTATTTTTGTGTGTGGTGTAAGGAAATGGTCCAGTTTCATTCTTCTGCATGTGGCTATCCAATTTTCCCAACACCATTTGTTGAAGAGACTGTCTTTTTTCCATTGGACATTCTTTCCTGCTTTGTCAAAGATGAGTTGACCATAGAGTTGAGGGTCCATTTCTGGGCTCTCTATTCTGTTCCATTGATCTATGTGTCTGTTTTTGTGCCAGTACCATGCTGTCTTGATGATGACAGCTTTGTAATAGAGCTGGAAGTCCGGAATTGTGATGCCGCCGGCTTTGCTTTTCTTTTTCAACATTCCTCTGGCTATGCGGGGTCTTTTCTGGTTCCATACAAATTTTAGGATTATTTGTTCCATTTCTTTGAAAAAAGTGGATGGTATTTTGATGGGGATTGCATTGAATGTGTAGATTGCTCTAGGTAGCATTGACATCTTCACAATATTTGTTCTTCCAATCCATGAGCATGGAATGTTTTTCCATTTCTTTGTGTCTTCCTCAATTTCTTTCATGAGTATTTTATAGTTTTCTGAGTACAGATCCTTTGTCTCTTTGGTTAGATTTATTCCTAGGTATCTTATGGTTTTGGGTGCAATTGTAAATGGGATCGACTCCTTAATTTCTCTTTCTTCTGTCTTGTTGTTGGTGTATAGGAATGCCACTGACTTCTGTGCATTGATTTTATATCCTGCCACTTGACTGAATTCCTGTATGAGTTCTAGCAGTTTTGGGGTGGAGTCTTTTGGGTTTTCCACATAAAGTATCATATCATCTGCAAAGAGTGAGAGTTTGACTTCTTCCTTGCCAATTTGGATGCCTTTGATTTCTTTTTGTTGTCTGATTGCTGTGGCTAGGACTTCCAATACTATGTTGAATAGCAGTGGTGATAGTGGACATCCCTGCCGCGTTCCTGACCTTAGGGGGAAAGCTCTCAGTTTTTCCCCATTGAGAATGATATTCGCTGTAGGTTTTTCATAGATGGCTTTTATGATATTGAGGTATGTACCCTCTATGCCTATACTCTGAAGAGTTTTGATCAAGAAAGGATGCTGTACTTTGTCAAATGCTTTTTCTGCATCTATTGAGAGGATCATATGATTCTTGTTCTTTCTTTTGTTAATGTATTGTATCACATTGATTGATTTGCAGATGTTGAACCAACCTTGCAGCCCAGGGATAAATCCCACTTGGTCATGGTGAATAATCCTTTTAATGTACTGTTGGATCCTATTGGCTAGTATTTTGGTGAGAATTTTTGCATCCATGTTCATCAGGGATATTGGTCTGTAATTCTCCTTTTTGATGGGGTCTTTGTCTGGTTTTGGGATCAAGGTAATGCTGGCCTCATAAAATGAGTTGGGAAGTTTTCCTTCCATTTCTATTTTTTGGAACAGTTTCAGAAGAATAGGTATTAATTCTTCTTGAAATGTTTGGTAGAATTCCCCTGGGAAGCCATCTGGCCCTGGGCTTTTGTTTTTTGGGAGATTTTTGATGACTGCTTCAATTTCCTTAGTGGTTATAGGTCTGTTCAGGTTTTCTATTTCATCCTGGTTCAGTTTTGGTAGTTGGTACATCTCTAGAAATGCATCCATTTCTTCCAGGTTATTTAATTTGCTGGCATAGAGTTGCTCATAATATGTTCTTATAATTGTTTGTATTTCTTTGGTGTTGGTTGTGATCTCTCCTCTTTCATTCATGATTTTGTTGATGTGGGTCATTTCTCTTCTCTTTTTGATAAGTCTGGCCAGGGGTTTATCAATCTTGTTAATTCTTTCAAAGAACCAGCTCCTAGTTTCATTGATCTGTTCTACTGTTCTTTTAGTTTCTATTTCATTGATTTCTGCTCTGATCTTGATTATTTCTCTTCTCCTGCTGGGTTTAGGCTTTATTTGCTGTTCTTTCTCCAGCTCCTTTAGGTGTAGGGTTAGGTTGTGTACTTGAGACCTTTCTTGCTTCTTGAGAAAGGCTTGTATTGCTATATACTTTCCTCTTAGGACTGCCTTTGCTGCATCCCAAAGATTTTGAATAGTTGTGTTTTCATTTTCATTGGTTTCCATGTATTTTTTTAATTCTTCTTTAATTTCCTG
>NW_025413468.1:0-2224 GCF_002201575.2 Neomonachus schauinslandi
TTGCCTCCCTTGCCTTTGGCGATGTTTCTAGGAAGAAGTTGCTTCGGTTGAGGTCAAAGAGGTTGCTGCCTGTGTTCTCCTTTAGGATTTTGATGGACTCCTGTCTCACATTGAGGTCTTTCAACCATTTGGAGTCTATTTTTGTGTGTGGTGTAAGGAAATGGTCCAGTTTCATTCTTCTGCATGTGGCTATCCAATTTTCCCAACACCATTTGTTGAAGAGACTGTCTTTTTTCCATTGGACATTCTTTCCTGCTTTGTCAAAGATGAGTTGACCATAGAGTTGAGGGTCCATTTCTGGGCTCTCTATTCTGTTCCATTGATCTATGTGTCTGTTTTTGTGCCAGTACCATGCTGTCTTGATGATGACAGCTTTGTAATAGAGCTGGAAGTCCGGAATTGTGATGCCGCCGGCTTTGCTTTTCTTTTTCAACATTCCTCTGGCTATGCGGGGTCTTTTCTGGTTCCATACAAATTTTAGGATTATTTGTTCCATTTCTTTGAAAAAAGTGGATGGTATTTTGATGGGGATTGCATTGAATGTGTAGATTGCTCTAGGTAGCATTGACATCTTCACAATATTTGTTCTTCCAATCCATGAGCATGGAATGTTTTTCCATTTCTTTGTGTCTTCCTCAATTTCTTTCATGAGTATTTTATAGTTTTCTGAGTACAGATCCTTTGTCTCTTTGGTTAGATTTATTCCTAGGTATCTTATGGTTTTGGGTGCAATTGTAAATGGGATCGACTCCTTAATTTCTCTTTCTTCTGTCTTGTTGTTGGTGTATAGGAATGCCACTGACTTCTGTGCATTGATTTTATATCCTGCCACTTGACTGAATTCCTGTATGAGTTCTAGCAGTTTTGGGGTGGAGTCTTTTGGGTTTTCCACATAAAGTATCATATCATCTGCAAAGAGTGAGAGTTTGACTTCTTCCTTGCCAATTTGGATGCCTTTGATTTCTTTTTGTTGTCTGATTGCTGTGGCTAGGACTTCCAATACTATGTTGAATAGCAGTGGTGATAGTGGACATCCCTGCCGCGTTCCTGACCTTAGGGGGAAAGCTCTCAGTTTTTCCCCATTGAGAATGATATTCGCTGTAGGTTTTTCATAGATGGCTTTTATGATATTGAGGTATGTACCCTCTATGCCTATACTCTGAAGAGTTTTGATCAAGAAAGGATGCTGTACTTTGTCAAATGCTTTTTCTGCATCTATTGAGAGGATCATATGATTCTTGTTCTTTCTTTTGTTAATGTATTGTATCACATTGATTGATTTGCAGATGTTGAACCAACCTTGCAGCCCAGGGATAAATCCCACTTGGTCATGGTGAATAATCCTTTTAATGTACTGTTGGATCCTATTGGCTAGTATTTTGGTGAGAATTTTTGCATCCATGTTCATCAGGGATATTGGTCTGTAATTCTCCTTTTTGATGGGGTCTTTGTCTGGTTTTGGGATCAAGGTAATGCTGGCCTCATAAAATGAGTTGGGAAGTTTTCCTTCCATTTCTATTTTTTGGAACAGTTTCAGAAGAATAGGTATTAATTCTTCTTGAAATGTTTGGTAGAATTCCCCTGGGAAGCCATCTGGCCCTGGGCTTTTGTTTTTTGGGAGATTTTTGATGACTGCTTCAATTTCCTTAGTGGTTATAGGTCTGTTCAGGTTTTCTATTTCATCCTGGTTCAGTTTTGGTAGTTGGTACATCTCTAGAAATGCATCCATTTCTTCCAGGTTATTTAATTTGCTGGCATAGAGTTGCTCATAATATGTTCTTATAATTGTTTGTATTTCTTTGGTGTTGGTTGTGATCTCTCCTCTTTCATTCATGATTTTGTTGATGTGGGTCATTTCTCTTCTCTTTTTGATAAGTCTGGCCAGGGGTTTATCAATCTTGTTAATTCTTTCAAAGAACCAGCTCCTAGTTTCATTGATCTGTTCTACTGTTCTTTTAGTTTCTATTTCATTGATTTCTGCTCTGATCTTGATTATTTCTCTTCTCCTGCTGGGTTTAGGCTTTATTTGCTGTTCTTTCTCCAGCTCCTTTAGGTGTAGGGTTAGGTTGTGTACTTGAGACCTTTCTTGCTTCTTGAGAAAGGCTTGTATTGCTATATACTTTCCTCTTAGGACTGCCTTTGCTGCATCCCAAAGATTTTGAATAGTTGTGTTTTCATTTTCATTGGTTTCCATGTATTTTTTTAATTCTTCTTTAATTTCCTG
>NW_025413469.1:0-2223 GCF_002201575.2 Neomonachus schauinslandi
CATGTGTCAGGGATCTATGCATGGGCTGCAAGCTGTAAGGAGATGCTAATTTAAACTACATTTCTCTTGCCCTTGTTTTCCTTGTCATTCCCCCCTCTGAACAATTTTGACCTTTAAATCTTTAAGGTTGTTAAATGTGGAAGGTCTCATCTTCTGTAGCTTCCTCCTGCATAGAGATGTCCCTACCTATGGGTCAACATTGGTCAGTCAGGGAACATACAGGGGAAGGCGGAGGCAGCCGAGTCCAATGTGGACAGCAAAGAAGTATCTCTGGTAAGGACCAGCTGTTGACGTGAAGTTACTGTAGTGATGGAGTCTTGGCACCAAGCGGAGAAATATCAGAAAAAGCAACCTATTAGGATTAGGATGGCTATAAGAATGAGAAGTCCAACAAGAGACCCTTAAGAGTTGAACATAGTCCTCCCAGGAACCAGGAACTTAACCAGTCCTTGAAAGAGAGGGCAGGATTCTGTAGAGCCTCCATTTGGGTATTCATATCTTTTCATAGCCCTGTGACATGTTTGTGGTAATCTGAAGTACAGACACAACACTCTGTTGAAATAAAGCATAGGTTCCTCCTTGAGCTGCAGTCATGATATCAAGGGCCATTCAGTTTTGGAGGGCCATCTTTTGAATTTGTGGGTGACTCCAAGTTGGGTCTGGTTAAAGGTAGCCACTGTATGCTTGGTGAAACCTCTATTTGCAAGTTTATATCAACACAAGTGGCTCCTGGGGCAAATATGGCTAAGGGATAGAACCATCAAGAAACCCTTCGATTGAAGTCTAACTTTCACAATACCCTAATTATGAGGAATCACTGGCATGTAGGAGAAGACTTGTCTGGGGATATGGGAGTCCCAAACTGCATCATCCAATCCAATCCTAAGGAAAGTAGAGCCATCCATTACCTCCACAAGTCCATAGTTAACCCCACAGAGTGGGGTACGCTCTGGCTTTTAAGGAGCAATTTTGTCAAGGTGACCAATTGGTCAAGGTGATAGCTGAGTTATACAATTATTGGGGAATCCATCCCATTTTCCAGCTGTTCAAATAATCCTATGCCCATGGGGTCCTATTATTCCCAAAGAATAACAAGGAAGAAGACGGTTTATGCATGAGCTATTGTCGCAATTTCTCTGACGTTTACCTCAAGTTGTCTAGTTTAGGCAAACAACAAACATTTAAAGACAATCAGAACTAGAATTTAACATCTTCAAAGATGTGGTATTGAAACATAATTTTTCTCTCCCCAAATCACCCTTGTTTTCAGAGACAGCAAAGTCAAGACTAATTCATTTGAAAAGCAAGTTTAATTTTCATAAACTTGGCCCAATTATTTACATAAGCTCAGCAAGAATAGTGATTGATCATACAGATCTTTTAAAATCTGCTTTGCTGGAACTTTTTATAAGGAATCTAGGTTGAACTTTTAGTAGTCTCTAAAGGCCAGAAGCCAAGCCAAATAATTGCCACCAGACATGCCTGCAATACCTGTAGATTTGGGTGAATTCCTCTCCTCAAGGTCCCCCAAATATCCTGAGGTTCCTGCACCTGACAGGAAGTGACATTCTTTACTCACCTGGTAAGGCTGCTGGGAACTCAGCAAGCAAGATAGCAGGCCAACATTTCCAAGGGGCTTTATTGGCTCCAGAAAGTCAACCTTAGTTCCTCAAAGCTGTCTGGTCATATTTGAGTCTGTGCATGTTTCTTTCAAATAGGACATTCCAGTCAAAGTCTTGGTAAAATAACCAAGGTCACAATAGTGTCCTGTTACAAAGAGAACAGATTCTTATTGAACTAATGCAAACAATTATAACTGCCCTGAAAGAAAGAATACTCACTGAGAGTTTCTGAATTTTAGAGGGTTCAGGTAGAGAGAAAACTTAAATGCTTCAATTTGTTTACAAAGGGATATTTTATCTTATTTCTGTATATCATGGATATCTTAAGAGAAAGTTTCCTTAATCTGGAAGAGCAAACATTAGAGAACCCGCGATGTTTTAAGCAAGAGTCACAAAACTATAATCATCTTCAATTCATTTAATTCCATGTTCCTAATTCTTGTTCCATTTGAAGACAGCTTTTAGTTAGTTGTGGAAATTCTTGCCAATTTTAGTTTTATGGTTTTAAAGATATCAAAAACCTGCATTTGTTAAAAAAAGTCCTTTCTATGAATCTCTTTGAAGATGAAACTCATTTTGTAAATGACAAACGACTATAATG
>NW_025413470.1:0-2222 GCF_002201575.2 Neomonachus schauinslandi
AGA
Source organism: Neomonachus schauinslandi (assembly GCF_002201575.2). Lineage (NCBI taxonomy): Eukaryota > Metazoa > Chordata > Mammalia > Carnivora > Phocidae > Neomonachus > Neomonachus schauinslandi. The sequence goes on from NW_025413470.1 coordinate 4, forward strand.
TATGTTAAGGATATTTATTATAGCATTCTCATATCAAAAAGTTGGAGATAGTCTAAATAGCCATCAATAAGGAAGTAAGTTGTCACCCCTATGAGACAATGTAATATGCGACCATTTGAAAAAAATGAGTTTAGGTCTACAGTGTACTGATTGTTTAACAAAGTATATTTAAAGTGTTCGGTTTGGTGTCATGTCTTATGCAAATTTTAGAATGCTTTTAATATCTGCTGAGTTGCAAAAGGAAGTTACCTGCTACACTGGCACTCTACCTTATTACCAACAAAATTGCTAGCTATTAGGTTTTTGGTTTTGGTTCCGTTGAGCTTGAGTGTTCAAATGTTGGACTCTCAAATTGATCTGAATATTACCAAGAGATTTCGTATGTCAGCTTGTCCCATATTCTATATAAACATTTGATTTGATGATCCTTGTGCTATAAACCAAGATGTTCCTAATGCAGTGAATCTTCTCTTGAAGGGACCTTGCATGCATGCTATTAACCTTCCTTTTTAAAGAGAATATATTTCTATATGCACCACACCAAATTTTTCAACAGTGACTTCATATTATATAATTTACGAAAATTCATTTTACAAAATAGGAATATTTTCTGCATTCCAAACCCCTTATACTTCTCTTATAGAATTTTATTTTTTTTAATTTTTTAAATTTCATTTTTTAAAAAGATTTTATTTATTTATTTGACAGAGAGAGAGAGACAGCGAGAGAGGGAACACAAGCAGGGGGAGTGGGAGAGGGAGAAGCAGGCTTCCCACCGAGCAGGGAGCCCGATGTGGGGCTCGATCCCAGAACCCTGAGACCATGACCTGAGCTGAAGGCAGATGCTTAATGACTGAGCCACCTAGGCTCCCCTGTATTGCATTATCTTTTCAAGATTACAGTAATTGTCCTTAGTACTCCTATTCATGTAGTTTTGTGGCAAGAGGTTGTTTTTTTGGTTTGGGGGAGGTTTTTTTGGATTTTATTTGACAGAGACATAGCGAGAGAGGAAACACAAGCAGGGGGAGTGGGATAGGGAAAAGCAGACTCCCGCTGAACAGGGAGCCCGATGTGGGGCTCGATCCCAGGACCCTGGGACCATGACCTGAGCCAAAGGCAGTTTTTCAGAAGTGGGCGCCTGACGACTGAGCCACCCAGGTCCCCGTGGCAAGAAGTTGTTGATTCAGAATTGGTTCCATAGTGGAGTATTCTCATATAATTGAATGTGCAGATACTATCATTCACAGACTTAAAAGTATATAAATGATAGTAAATATACAAACTCTTAGGCCATTCTGAGTAGAACTAATCATTCCTTGATGATTTTAGATCTTCAGTGCCTTTGACAGTATCATGAATAGCTATGGTTTTGTTAGGGACTTTGAAGTATCTGGTTGCATTAAGTTAATATTTGTTTCGATTCTGGGGAAAGACTTTATTTATAATTGAAAAATAAACTATTAATCTATCATAGATTATTACTTTTAGATTATAAAGTTCTAAATGACAAAAGCCGTGGTTCCTGTACCAACAGTGTCATTGACACATATTGTGTGCTCAGTAAGTATATATTTGTGAATAAACAGTTGAATGAATAGATGAATGCCATTGATGAACTTCTTCAGAAGAAGCAGATCTTTAGTTTATGGAAAGTAGATTTTCAATATTGCCTAGGTATGAAGTCTTCTTATTTTAAAAAAATATGTGTAAGATTCATAAATTATTATTTATAATTACAGCTAGAAATGGAATAATAGTAGATTCATTTGCTGTCATATTACTTGGAAACACTTAAATATTACCTTCACCACATACTGTAAAACACACGTTTTGAAGGCACATATCCTGGATTTGAATTCTGGGTCTACTCCTGACCAGCTGTATGGGCTTGGGGAAGTTAATTCTTTCTGTGCCTCATTTTCTTCCTCTGTAAAATACCTAATATAATTACCCATGTTTATAAGATTGTTGTGAGGTTAAAAATACTTTTAAGATGTGTAAGGGGTTCATAATAATGCATAGTAGTTGGACAGTAAATCCTCAAAACACTAGTATCATGATTATTAAAAAAAGGGTTTCTTTCATATAAGAACCTAACTTGCACTTTCCCAATAGATTTTAGAGCCAATAAAAGCTTGTCTTAATTGAAAATGACAACCAAAAATGTGGTATATTTCTTTGTACCAAATAACGCAAGTAACGTTATGCTTTTCCTTTGC
>NW_025413471.1:0-2222 GCF_002201575.2 Neomonachus schauinslandi
CCATTTCTCTAATTTTTTTTGCTGCTGATATATTTTTGCTCTAATAAGTTTAAAAGAATTAAAATGCATTATTCCTGGATTCAGATACCTCCTTGGGAATTTTGTAAGAATACAGCGTATAATACATACAACATACAAAATAGATGTTAATTAGCAAATTATGTTATCAGTAAGGTGTCTAGTCAATAGTAGACTATTAGTAATTAATATTTGGGATATTTAAAGTCATATCCAGATTTTCAACTGCACACGGTACTGCTGCCCCCGACGTCTGCATAGTTCAAAGGTCAACTGTACAGTGAAATATATCTGCATTTCCTTCTGATAAAACACCTCAGTTGGTTTGCTCCAACCCTAACCATTTATCTCATGAGCTTACATCTCACCCTTATCTCACCTTTTGCCTTGGGAACTTCAGCTCCATGCCCATTTAAGCCAAAAACAATATCTAATTTTCCATCCATTAAGGTAATGTCTTGTGATTCAAAACACACTTCCAGATTCTCCTTGCTGAGAAAGCTTGTTTCAAGGTCCCTGGGAGAGTCATGAGGATGCATTTGATTAATAATTGTAACTCTTCATATTCACAGAATGCCTCAATTAAAGAGTGCTTCTTCATATGTCCATGGCCTCATTGATTTTTCATTTATATAAGGAAGAAAGTAACATCTGTAATGAAGCTTTTTTACATGCATCCTTTCATCTGTTATAAAAGAATACCACCAATGTTTAAAAGAGGTGAAGTCCAGTATTTCTTGGCTAAGAAGCAGGACAGCTCAGATAGTACCCATTTCTATCAAAACCCAGGGCTCTTACTTTCAAGATTTTCTTTGGTTTGCTGCAGGTTGAGTATGATATGCCTAGCTATGTCTGTTTGTTACTTATTCTGCTCTGTGTTCTCTGAGCTTCCCGGCTCTGTAATTCGGTACTTTTCATTATGTTTGGAAAGTTCTTGGTCATTGTTACTTCAAATATTCTTTCCCCACCATCTTCTCTTCTCCTTCTAATATTCTCATTACGTGTATGTTATGCTTTTGGAAATTGTCCCACAGTTCTTGAATGCTCTGTTAGGTTTTTCCACTCTTTTTGTCTTTGCATTTTGGTTTGGAGCTCAGTGACCCTTTCCTTGGCTGTGCCCTGTCTACTAATGAGCCCATCAGAGGCATTCTTCATTTTTGTTAGTGTTTTTGATTTCTAGCATTTCCTTCTGATTCTTTCTTAGAGCTTCTGTCTCTCTGCCTATATTACCCATCTGTTCTTGTATACTGTCTACTTTCTCCATTAGGATCTTTAACATATTAAACAGTTATTTTAAGTTCCCTGTCTAATAATTCCAACGTATGTATAATTTCTGAGTCTAGTTCTGATGATTGTTGTTTTCTCTTCAGACTGTTTTTTGTTGTTGTTGTTTTTTTGTCTTTTGTCATGTCTTGTAATCTTTTTGCTGAAAGTCAGACGTGTTGTATGAGGTAATAAGAACTACGGTCAACAGACATTTAGTATGAAAATCTATGGTCATCTGGCTGGGAGTTTCGCTATTTAGCATTTACAGTGTTCTAGGTGCCAGAGGCCTCCAATTCTTCCAGCGCCCCCGTTTTTTTCTCTGCTTTGGACTCTGGCCACCCTAAGTACTATTCCTCAGGGAGAGGGCAGGTCAGCTCTCTTGAGATGGACTCCACTGTTATCATACTGGAGTCCTTTGATGTGGTGATAATGTATAGAGGAGGAGAAACATTCTACAATCTCATGAACCAATCTCATTCTCTTAATGGGTCTGTGTCACGGAGTTGTGACTTTCACAAGCATTTCCTCTATTGGTATTTTCCCCCTGCCCCTACTCTTTTTTGAGTGCAGTATTCCCAATCTTTTCCCTTGGAACCGTGATCCATGTTGATTATGCTTTGTTTTTATCGTATAATGAAGTACACAGGAAGTTCAGGTTCTACTGTTATGGGAGAAATGTCTTTTCCCTAGCTTGGATATCGCTCTAGTCAAGTCTTTTCTGATGGAGCAAAGGCTTTTGTTATGGACATATTTCACAAAGATTACTCTTCCCTTCCTCCCAGAGCCATGAGTGGATCTCTCACATCTTCATCTTGAGAACCTGTGAGTTTCCTGAAGGTAAAGTCCATGAAAGAATGTCCCCCCACCCCCACCCAAGACTGTGGCTCTCAATGGCTTCTCACTCATGTGAATCCACGCTCAGCTCTGAGCAATTCATC
>NW_025413472.1:0-2219 GCF_002201575.2 Neomonachus schauinslandi
TTTATCCAATCTGATACCCTGCATCTTTTGATTGGGGCATTTGGCCCTTTTACATTCAGGGTAACTATTGAAAGATATGAATTTAGTGCCATTGTATGAGCTGTAACGTCACTGTTTCTGTATATTGTCGCTGTTCCTTTCTGGTGTGTGTTACTTTGGGGCTCTCTCTTTGCATAAAGGATCCCCTTTAATATTTCTTGCAGGGCTGGTTTAGTGATCACAAATGTTTTAGTTTCTGTTTTTCCTGGAAACTCTTTATCTCTCCTTCAATTTTGAATGACAGCCTTGCTGGATAAATAAAGTATTCTTGGCTGCATATTTTTCTCGTTTAGCACCCTGAATATATCATGCCAGTCCTTTCTGGCCTGCCAGGTCTCCTTGGTTAGGTCTGCTGCCAGTCTAATGTTTCTTCCATTGTCAGTTAAGGACCTCTTGTGCCGAGGTGCTTTCAGGATTTTCTCTTTGTCTCTGAAATTTGCAAGCTTCACTACTATATGTCGAGGTGTGGACCTGTTTTTATTGATGTTGAAGGGGGTTGTGTTTTCTGTGCCTCCTGGATTTGAATGCCTGTTTCCTTCCCCAGATTAGGGAGGTTCTCTGATATAATTTCTCAAATAAACCTTCTGCCACCCCCCCTTCCTCTTCTTCTGGGATCCCAATTATTCTACTATTGTTTCGCTTTATGATATCACTTATCTCTTGAATTCTCACCTCATGATCCAGTAGTTGTTTATCTCTCTTTTTTCTCAGTTTATTCTCCATCATTTTTAAAATTTTTTAAAATTTTTTTAAAAGATTTTATTTGACAGAGAGAGAGACAGCAAGAGAGAGAACACAAGCAGGGGGCGTAGGTGAAGAAGAAGCAGGCTTTCCGCTGAACAGAGAGCCCGATGCGGGGCTTGATCCCAGGACCATGGGATCATGACCTGATCCAAAGGCAGACACTTAACAACTGAGCCATCCAGGTGCCCCTCTACCCCATCATTTTATTTTGTCTTCTGTATCACTACCTCTCCTTTCTGCCTCATTTAACCTAGCAGAGCCTCCAATTTTTTTTTATTTTAAATACATAATTTTTATTAAGTATAGCTCAGTAAGTCTGGAAAAGATAAGTAAATAATGTTTTATTGGGGCGCCTGGGTGGCTCAGTTGGTTAAGCAACTGCCTTCGGCTCAGGTCATGATGGCAGGGTCCTGGGATCGAGCCCCGCATTGGGCTCCCTGCTCTGCGGGGGCCTGCTTCTCCCTCTGCCCCTCCCCCTGCTTGTGTTCCCTCTCTCGCTGGTCTCTCTGTCAAATAAATAAATAAAATCTTAAAAAAAATGTTTTATTTCACCATTACCCATATGTATGTGATAAATTTTTTAAAATTTCATTTTATTTTAAAGAATATATTTATTTATTTGACACAGAGACAGAGATAGTGAGAGAGAGAGCACAGTGAGGGAGAAGCAGACTCCCTGCTGAACAAGGAGCCCAACATGGGTTCGATCCCAAGACCCCGGGATTATGACCTGAGCCGAATGCAGCCGCTTAACCAACTGAGCCACCCAGGCATCCCTACAATTTCTCTTCAGTTAGCTGACATATGATATATCATTAGTTTCAGATGGAGTGTTCAGTTAATCATCAGTTGTATATAACACCCAGTGCTCTGTACATCGCGTGCCCTCCTTCATGCCCATCACCCACTTACCCCATCCCCCACCCAACTCCCCTCCAGCAAACCTCAGTTTGTTTCCTATAGTTAAGAGTCTCTCATGGTTTGTTTCCATCTCTGGTTTCTTCCCATTTTAGTTTTCTCTCCCTTCCCCTACGATTCTCTGCACTTTTTCTTATATTTCACATATGTATGAAACCATATGATAATTGTCTTTCTCTGATTGACTTTTCTCTCAGCATAATACCCTCCATTTCCATCCACGTCAATGTAAATTGTAAGATTTCATCCTTTTGATGGCATAGTAATATTCCATTGTATTTATATATACCACATCTTCTTTATCCATTCATCTGTTGATGGACATTTGGGCTGTTTCCACAGTTTGGCTATTGTGGATAGTGCTGCTATAAAAATTGGTGTCCAGGTGCCCCTTCTGATCACTACATTTGCGTCTTTGGGGTAAAGACCTTGTAGTACAATTACTGGGTCATTGGGTATCTCTATTTTTATCTTCTTGAGGAACCTCCATACTGTTTTCCAGAGGTAGAGCCTCCATT
>NW_025413473.1:0-2217 GCF_002201575.2 Neomonachus schauinslandi
TGCTCATCAAGGTAAATGTACTCTTAATTCCTTTTGCATATTTCACCATCCACCCACCCACCTGTCCTCGTGTTACCATCAGTTCGTTTTCTATAATTAAGTCTGTTTCTTTCTGTTTTTCCCCTTTGTGCATTTTTTTGTTTATTAAATTCCACATATGGGTGCAATCGTATGATACTTGTCTTTCTCTGACTGACTTAATTTGTTTAGTGTTATACTCTTTAGCTCCATCCATTTGCTGCAAATAGCAAGATTTTATTCTTTTTAAAATCTTATTTAAAATCAATTAATTAACAGATAGTGTATTATTAGTTTCAGAGGTAGAGTTTAGTGATTCGTCAGTTGCATATAACCCCCAGTGCTCATTCCATCAAGTGCCCTCCTTAATGCCCAGCACCCAGTTACCCCATCCCCCGACCCACCTTCCCTCCAGCAACCCTCACTTTGTTTCCTATTGTTAAGTCTGTAATGGTTTCTCTCCCTCTCTGATTTCATCTTATTTTATTTTTCCCCTCCCTTTCCCTATGTTCATCTGTCTTGTTTCTTGAATTCCACATATGAGTGAAATCATATGGTATTTTCATTCTCTGACTGGTTTATTTCACTTAGCCTAATACCCTCTAGTTCTACACAGTTGTTGCAAATGGAAAAACTTCATTCTTTTAATGGATGGGTTATATATATATATATATATATATATATATATATATATATATATATAACAACAATATATGGTATATACCATTTCTTATTTATCCATTCATGTGTTGATGGACATCTGGACTCTTTGCTTATTTTGGCTATGGTGGACATTGCTACTATAAACATTGGGATGCATATGCGACTTTCAATCACTTTGTATCTGTTGACATTCATATTTATAGCTGAATAATATTCTTTTTTTTTTTTTTAAAATATTTTATTTATTTGACAGAGAGAGAGATAGCGAGAGCAGGAACACAAGCAGGGGGAGTGGGAGAGGGAGAAACAGGCTTCCTGCGGAGCAGGGAGCCCGATGTGGGACTCGATCCCGGGACTCCGGGATCATGACCTGAGCCGAAGGCAGACGCTTAACGACTGAGCCACCCAGGCGCCCATAGCTGAATAATATTCTATTGTATCTATACACCACTTCTGTATCCGTTCATCCATCTATGGACATTTGGGCTGCTTCCATATCTTGGCAATTATAAATAATGATGTCGTAAACAAAGGGGTACATGTATCCCTTTAAATTAGTATTTTTGTATCCTTTGAGTAAATACCTAGTGGTGCAATTGCTGGATCATAGAGTAGTTCTGTTTTTAACTTTCTGAAGAACCTCTATATTGTTTTCCAGAGTGACGACCCCAGTTTGCATTCCCACCAATACTACATTAGGGATTCTTTTTCCTCCACAGCCTCGCCAAAAATTTATACTTCCTGTGTTATTGATTTTAGCCATTCTGACAGGTGTGAGGTAACCTCTCATTGTAGGGTTGATTGGCATTTCCCTGATGATGAGTGATGTTTTTATTCATTTTTTTTTTAGTTCAAGTTCAATGAACATTTAGCGTTATATTAGTTTCAGCAACTGTTTTCTCAAGGCCCCTAATTTTCTGCTAACAGTTTGAGTTTTGTTTTGTTTTGCTTTTGGCTTATTGGTTTGTTTTTGAATTCTGACTGCAAACTGATCCTATGAAAAAAATGACACAATTTTAGTATTAGTTTGGATCCATGCCTCTTCCAGGAATGAAAATATGCTGTAGTTAATATTGTTGTATAGCAAGAAGTGCAAATGGCAGTGGTTTAAAATAACAATACTAAGTTATTTTCCTCATAAAGCTTGTTAGGCAAAATTTGACAGACACCTCATTTTTGTGTCAGTTGGGGCATCTCAAGTGCAATCTGGAGATTCATCTCCAGATATATACATATACTTTATATATAAATATAAATGCATATATATACATCTATAACAACTTTTCAGCATAAACTGTTTCATGAACTCATATATTCCAATATGTGAGTAATTCAGCTACACTACCACAAATAATTTTCAAATGATTGCAGCCTAAAGCATATAATTTTACATAGCCTGGACTAGAGTATCTATTTTTACATTGTATTCTTTTAGAATGAATTATGTTTGAGACTGATGTGTGCTGTCATAGTTGGCATATCATTCTCCAGTAATTTAATTTGTTAATTTTAATTGAGAGAATGATGATGGAACAA
>NW_025413474.1:0-2216 GCF_002201575.2 Neomonachus schauinslandi
CACCCAAACCAGAAAAGTAGGGCATCTGTACCCAGATGTGGGAAATTGAGGCTACTACCCAGGCGCAATCCCCCACTCCGGTAGAGGGTCCAGGTGTGGGGTGTCTGTGAAGGGAAATGCCGTTCCCTCTATTGGGGTCTTACTCCCTAATGTCAGCGATTCAGGGCTGGATGCCAAGACCTGGCTGGTGCTTGCCGCCATCCAGAGTGCAGTACCCATGTAGGGTCACTGTGCCCAGATGTTGGTGCTTCCATGGCCTGCAGGCCTCTGGCCTAGGCTGGCTTCAGCCTGATGTCTTGGCTACACACCACCTGGGCAGCCTTTTATCATTTGGGGTATGTTCTCCTGTGTGAGCAAAGGATGCCAAGGCTGAAGACAAGAGGAAGACCAGCAGCTGGGAGAGCTCTCCATGGGAATCAAAGCCATCGATAAACTTTGAGAGAACTGGGTGGATTTTAACACAAGCAAGAAGAGTAATAAATAACTCTCCAAGAAAGAGTTTAAGCTAACAAATTCCCTTCCAATGGCTGTGGAATTACATTAACATTTAAAATAAAATTCTGTTTTTTTGGAGAGACTGGGTGGCTCAGATGGTTAAGTGTCTTCCCTCAGCTCATGTCATGATCTCCAGGTCCTGTGATCAGCCCCATGTGCAGCTCCCAAGTCGGTGGGGAGTCTGCTGCTTCTTCTCCCTCTGCCTCTCCCCCCAGCTTGTTCTTTCTGTGTCTCTGTGTCTCTCCCTCAAATGAATAAATAAAATCTTTACAAACAAAAATAATAAAATTTAAATAGTTTTAAAAATCTGCTTTTTAATTTTGTTTACAAGAAGGACAAGATTGAAAGACCTTGCCGGAAGGCCAGGGCTGCCTGGGCATGGCCCAGCATGAGGAGGGAGCTGGGAGCAAGGGAGGAGACCCAGGCCCTGAGCTCAGAGGAGTCCTATGCTGAGGACATGGAAGGGAACATGGGCTGCTGCGTGGGTCACCTCCCGGAGTGGGGGTTGCATGAGCTTCAGTATGTCGGTCAGCTTTAAATAAATAGTTGTGTTGGAATGCAAAAGAAGACTTTCAGGATGTCTGTGATGCACAGCTCAGGATCATAGTCACCACTGCCCCACGCTAGTCATTGCCTTCTCCAGATGGTGGGCAGGGGTCTCCATGGCTCTAGAAAGTGTCTGTGAACCCTAGGGAGCTGACAGCACAACCTGCCCATCCAGGTCAACACTGTTCACACACACTGACTGCTCTAGAGCTCAAGGCCAGCTGCTGAGGGGGGTGCCAATCCGATAGAAAGGAAAAGCGAAGCAGAGTGTCTACACACAGGTCTTTCTACATAGACCATCTCTAACCCGAGGACTCACAGCCTTTGTGGCAAAACGTGGCTCCAAACTTGGGCCACTTAAAGTCTCTGTTTGCAACAAGCAGTTTCACATTCCATTGGCCAAAGCAAGTCAAGCAGTCAAGCCCATTCAGAGAGAAAAGTAAATTTGGTCCATCCGGAGGGCTGTGACCAGGAAGGGAAGGTGAAAACATGGGGACAGATAATACAGTGTACTTTACTTTCCAGAATGATCTTTATTCTGTTTCCAGTGCCCAGGACAACGTCTGGCATTAGTAAATGAAGCCAAGGTGTTTGAAGAAAAGAGTATGACCAGTTTTTTCTAAACCTGGTTATAGCTCTAATTCTTTTCATTTTGGATCCAGAAGGATTTAGGTTTGAATGCGAGCACCCTCATATGTAGCTCAGGATTTGGGGGCAGGAACATCAAGAATAGTAAAATTAAGAACAGACAGTATTTCTTGAGTGCTTACTGTGTGCTAGAAAGCCTGCTAAAGGTTTTAAGTTTGCTATGTCATTTCAATCTTCAAACACATTAATGAGGTGGGCATTGAGGTTCAGGAATGTACTAAATGTCACACAGCTGGGAGGAGATGGGGTTGTGAGCTGAACCCAGGCCCACCAAGATACATAGCCTCCTTTCCTGCACCAAGCTGAAACACCCCGACATGTTAAGGTAAGTCCAACCAATGTCACTTTTCTCATCTGCAAAATAGGGATAAACAAGAGCATGGGCAGTTTGGAATTATTACCAGGTTCACAGAAAGGTCCTATATCAATTGCCTGATTGAAGCTTGCACTCAGGGCACTCAGCAACGATTATAACCTTCCACTCTTTCCATTTCATGTTTGACTCCTGCTAAATGATTGATAGAAAC
>NW_025413475.1:0-2216 GCF_002201575.2 Neomonachus schauinslandi
CCCCCCACTCCAGCAACCCTCAGTTTGTTTCCTACAATTAAGAATTCCTCATATCAGTGAGATCATATGATACATGTCTTTCTCTGTTTGACTTCTTTCACTCAACATAATACCCTCCAGTTCCATCCACGTCCTTGCAAATGGCAAGATCTCATTCCTTTTGATGGCTGCATAATATTCCATTGTATATATATACCACCTCTTCTTTATCCATTCATCTGTCAATGGACATCATGGCTCTTTCCACAGTTTGGGTATTATGGACATTGCTGCTATAAACATCGGGGTGCACGTACCCCTTCAGATCCCTACTTTTGTATCTTTGGGGTAAATACCCAGTAGTGCAATTGCTGGATCATATGGTAGCTCTATTTTCAACTTTTTGAGGAACCTCCATACTGTTTTCCAGAGTGGCTGCACCAGCTTGCATTCCCACCAACAGTGTAGGACGGTTCCCCTTGCTCTGCATCCCCACCAACATCTGGCGTTTCCTGACTTGTTAATTTTAGCCATTCTGACTGCTGTGAGGTGGTACCTAATTCAGGTTTTGATTTGGATGTCCCTGATGCCGAGCGATATTGAGCACATTTTCATGTGTCTGTTGGCCATTTGGATGTCTTCTTTGGAAAAATGTCTTTTCATGTCTTCTGCCCATTTCTTGATTGGATTCTTTGTTCTTTGGGTGTGGAGTTTGATGAGTTCTTTATAAATTTTGGATACTAGCCCTTTATCTGATATGTCATTTGCAAATATCTTCTCATATTCTGTCGGTTGTCTTTTGGTTTTGTTGACTGTTTCCCTTGCTTTGAAAAAGCTTTTTATCTTGATGAAGTCCCAATAGTTCATTTTTACCCTTGCTTCCCTTGCCTTTGGTATGTTTCTCGGAAGAAGTTGCTTCGGCTGGGGTCAAAGAGGTTGCTGCCTGTGTTCTCCTTTAGGATTTGATGGACTCCTGTCTCACATTGAGGTCTTTCAACCATTTGGAGTCTATTTTTGTGTGTGGTGTAAGGAAATGGTCCAGTTTCATTCTTCTGCATGTGGCTATCCAATTTTCCCAACACCATTTGTTGAAGAGACTGTCTTTGTTCCATTGGACATTATTTCCTGCTTTGTCAAAGATGAGTTGACCATAGAGTTGAGGGTCCATTTCTGGGCTCTCTATTCTGTTCCATTGATCTATGTGTCTGTTTTTGTGCCAGTACCATGCTGTCTTGATGATGACAGCTTTGTAATAGAGCTGGAAGTCCGGAACTGTAATGCCGCTGGCTTTGCTTTTCTTTTTCAACATTCCTCTGGCTATGTGGGGTCTTTTCTGATTCCATACAAATTTTAGCATTATTTGTTCCATTTCTTTGAACAAAGTGGATGGTATTTTGATGGGGATTGCATTGAATGTGTAGATTGCTCTAGGTAGCATTGACATCTTCACAATATTTGTTCTTCCAATCCATGAGCATGGAACGTTTTTCCATTTCTTTGTGTCTTCCTCAATTTCTTTCATGAGTATTTTATAGTTTTCTGAGTACAGATCCTTTGTCTCTTTGGTTATATTGATTCCTTGGTATCTTATGGTTTTGGGTGCAATTGTAAATGGGATCAACTCCTTAATTTCTCTTTCTTCTGTCTTGTTGTTGGTGTATAGGAATGCCACTGACTTCTGTGCATTGATTTTATATCTTGCCACTTTACTGAATTCTTGTATGAGTTCTAGCAATTTTGGGGTGGAGTCTTTTGGGTTTTCCACATAAAGTATCATATCATCTGCAAAGAGTGAGAGTTTGACTTCTTCTTTGTCAATTTGGATGCCTTTGATTTCTTTTTGTTGTCTGATTACTGTGGCTAGGACTTCCAATGCTATGTTGAATAGCAGTGGTGAGAGTGGATATCCCTGCCGCGTTCCTGACCTTAGGGGGAAAGCTCTCAGTTTTTCCCCATTGAGAATGATATTCCCTGTAGGTTTTTCATAGATGGCTTTTATGATATTGACGTATGTACCCTCTCTCCCTATACTCTGAAGAGTTTTGATCAAGAAAGGGTGCTGTACTTTGTCAAAAGCTTTTTCTGCATCTATTGAGAGGATCATATGATTCTTGTTCTTTCTTTTGTTCATTAACCGTTGTATCACATTGATTGATTTGCGGATGTTGAACCAACCTTGCAGCCCAGGGATAAATCCCACTTGGTCATCGTGAATAATCCTTTTAATGTACTGTTGG
>NW_025413476.1:0-1916 GCF_002201575.2 Neomonachus schauinslandi
ATCATGAATGAAAGAGGAGAGATCACAACCAACACCAAAGAAATACAAACAATCATAAGAACATATTATGAGCAACTCTATGCCAGCAAATTAGATAACCTGGAAGAAATGGATGCATTCCTAGAGATGTATCAACTACCAAAACTGAACCAGGAAGAAATAGAAGACCTGAACAGACCTATAACCACTAAGGAAATTGAAGCAGTCATCACAAATCTCCCAACAAACAAAAGCCCAGGGCCAGATGGCTTCCCAGGGGAATTCTACCAAACATTTCAAGAAGAATTAATACCTATTCTTCTGAAACTGCTCCAAAAAATAGAAATGGAAGGAAAACTTCCAAACTCGTTTTATGAGGACACCATTACCTTGATCCTAAAACCAGACAAAGACGCCATCAAAAAGGAGAATTACAGACCAATATCCTTGATGAACATGGATGCAAAAATTCTCACCAAATTACTAGCCAGTAGGATCCAACAGTACATTAAAAGGATTATTCAACACAACCAAGTGGGATTTATTCCCGGGCTGCAAGGTTGGTTCAACATCCGCAAATCAATCAGCGTGATCCAATACATTAACAAAAGAAAGAACAAGAATCATATGATTCACTCAATAGATGCAGAAAAAGCATTTGACAAAGTACAGCATCCTTTCTTGATCAAAACTCTTCAGAGTATAGGCATAGAGGGTACATACCTCAATATCATAAAAGCCATCTATGAAAAAGCCACAGGAAATATCATTCTCAATGGGGAAAAACTGAGAGCTTTCCCCCTAAGGTCAGGAACACGGCAGGGATGTCCACTATCACCACTGCTATTCAACATAGTATTGGAAGTCCTAGCCACAGCAATCAGACAACAAAAAGAAATCAAAGGCATCCAAATCGGCAAAGAAGAAGTCAAACTCTCACTCTTTGCAGATGATATGATGCTTTATGTGGAAAATCCAAAAGACTCCACCCCAAAACTGCTAGAACTCATACAGGAATCCAGTCAAGTGGCAGGATATAAAATCAATGCACAGAAATCAGTAGCATTGCTATACACCAACAACAAGACAGAAGAAAGAGAAATTAAGGAGTCGATCCCATTTACAATTGCAGCCAAAACCATAAGACACCTAGGAATAAATCTAACCAAAGAGGCAAAGGATCTGTACTCAGAAAACTATAAAATACTCATGAAAGAAATTGAGGAAGACACAAAGAAATGGAAAAATGTTCCATGCTCATGGATTGGAAGAACAAATATTGTGAAGATGTCAATGCTACCTAGAGCAATCTACACATTCAATGCAATCCCCATCAAAGTACCATCCACTTTTTTCAAAGAAATGGAACAAATAATCCTAAAATTTGTATGGAACCAGAAAAGACCCTGCATAACCGGAGGAATGTTGAAAAAGAAAAGCAAAGCTGGCGGCATCACAATTCCAGACTTCCAGCTCTATTACAAAGCTGTCATCATCAAGACAGCATGGTACTGGCACAAAAACAGACACATAGATCAGTGGAACAGAATAGAGAGCCCAGAAATGGACCCTCAACTCTATGGTCAACTCATCTTTGATAAAGCAGGAAAGAATGTCCAATGGAAAAAAGACAATCTCTTCAACAAATGGTGTTGGGAAAATTGGACAGCCACATGCAGAAGAATGAAACTGGACCATTTCCTTACACCACACACAAAAATAGACTCCAAATGGTTGAAAGACCTCAATGTGAGACAGGAGTCCATCAACATCCTAAAGGAGAACACAGGCAGCAACCTCTTCGACCTCAGCTGCAGCAACTCCTTCCTAGAAACATTGCCAAAGGCAAGGGAAGCAAGGGCAAAAATGAACTATTGGGACTTCATCAAGATAAAAAGCTTTTGCACAGGGCGCCTGGGTGGCTCAGTTGGTTAAGC
>NW_025413476.1:2016-2215 GCF_002201575.2 Neomonachus schauinslandi
TCTCTCATTCTCCCTCTCTCTCATATAAATAAATAAAATCTTTAAAAAAAAAAAAAAAGCTTTTGCACAGCATAAGAAAGAGTCAACAAACCCAAAAGACAACTGACGGAACGGGAGAAGATATTTGCAAATGACATATCAGATAAAGGGCTAGTATCCAAAATCTATAAAGAACTTCTTAAACTCAACACCCAAAGAA
>NW_025413477.1:0-2213 GCF_002201575.2 Neomonachus schauinslandi
CAACACAACACATTTCCAAGTAAGCACTGTGCCTCTGCATCCCATAACATTCACTAAGTTTTGTTTTATTTTTATGTATTTCAACAGTTTAGGGGCAACTGGCTGTCTCAGTCAGAAGAGGATGTGGCTCTTGACCTTGGGGTGGTGAGATCAATCCCTATGTTGGTTGTAGAGATTATAAATAAGTAAACTTTAGAAATATAAAATATAAAATATAAAATATAAAATATAAAATAAAGACCCATGTTTCTTGAGATTTATGTGTTTCCCCATGTTATATAGACATGTGTTTAATCCCCACATATGATGGAATGTTTATTTATTAGTCGGGTACCCTGGATCTGCAACTTCCCGGGGTGGACAGAGCTCACTCCCCATGAGTATTTATAGTTTTCTGAGTACAGATCCTTTGTCTCTTTGGTTAGATTTATTCCTAGGTATCTTATGGTTTTGAGTGCAATTGTAAATGGGATGGACTCCTTAATTTCTCTTTCTTCTGTCTTGTTGTTGGTGTATAGGAATGCCACTGACTTCTGTGCATTGATTTTATATCCTGCCACTTTACTGAATTCCTGTATGAGTTCTAACAGTTTTGGGGTGGAGTCTTTGGGTTTTCCACATAAAGTATCGTATCATCTGCAAAGAGTGAGAGTTTGACTTCTTCTTTCCCAATTTGGATGCCTTTTGTTTCTTTTTGTTGTCTGATTGCTGTGGCTAGGACTTCCAATACTATGTTGAATAGCAGTGGTGATAGTGGGCATTCCTGCCGCATTCCTGACCTTAGGGGGAAAGCTCTCAGTTTTTCCCCATTGAGAATGATATTCGCTGTAGGTTTTTCATAGATGGCTTTTATGATATTGAAGTATGTACCCTCTATTCCTATACTCTGAAGAGTTTTGATCCAGAAAGGATGCTGTACTTTGTCAAATGCTTTTTCTGCATCTATTGAGAGGATCATATGATTCTTGTTATTTCTTTTGTTAATGTATTGTATCACATTGATTGATTTGCGGATGTTGAACCAACCTTGCAGCCCAGGGATAAATCCCACTTGGTCATGGTGAATAATCCTTTTAATGTACTGTTGGATCCTATTGGCTAGTATTTTGGTGAGAATTTTTGCATCCATGTTCATCAGGGATATTGGTCTGTAATTCTCCTTTTTGATGGGTCTTTGTCTGGTTTTGGGATCAAGGTAATGCTGGCCTCATAAAATGAGTTTGGAAGTTTTCCTTCCATTTCTATTTTTTGGAACAGTTTCAGAAGAATAGGTATTAATTCTTCTTGAAATGTTTGGTAGAATTCCCCTGGGAAGCCATCTGGCCCTGGGCTTTTGTTTTTTGGGAGATTTTTGATGACTGCTTCAATTTCCTTAGTGGTTATAGGTCTGTTCAGGTTTTCTATTTCATCCTGGTTCAGTTTTGGTAGTTGATACATATCTAGGAATGCATCCATTTCTTCCAGGTTATCTAATTTGCTGGCATAGAGTTACTCATAATATGTTCTTATAATTGTTTGTATTTGTTTGGTGTTGGTTGTGATCTCTCCTCTTTCATTCATGATTTTGTTGATTAGGGTCATTTCTCTTCTCTTTTTGATAAGTCTGGCCAGGGGCTTATCAATCTTATTAATTCTTTCAAAGAACCAGCTCCTAGTTTCGTTGATCTGTTCTAATGTTCTTTTGGTTTCTATTTCATTGATTTCTGCTCTGATCTTTATTATTTCTCTTCTCCTGCTGGGTTTAGGCTTTATTTGCTGTTCTTTCTCCAGCTCCTTTAGGTGTAGGGTTAGTTTGTGTACTTGAGACCTTTCTTGCTTCTTGAGAAAGGCTTGTATTGCTATAAACTTTCCTCTTAGGACTGCCTTTGGTGCATCCCAAAGATTTTGAATAGTTGTGTTTTCATTTTCATTGGTTTCCATGTATTTTTTTAATTCTTCTTTAATTTCCTGGTTGACCCATTCATTCTTCAGTAGGATGCTCTTTAGCCTCCATGTATTTGAGTTCTTTCCAACTTTCCTCTTGTGATTGAGTTCTAGTTTCAAAGCATTGTGGTCTGAAAATAGGCAGGGAATGATCCCAATCTTTTGGTACCGGTTGAGACCTGATTCCCTCTTTTATTTCTGCTGTTAATAAATTGTGTCTACTCTCTCACCTATTACTTAATTAGCCTGATTAGAGTTTTATTAATTTCATTAATCATTTTTGTAAGTAT
>NW_025413478.1:0-2213 GCF_002201575.2 Neomonachus schauinslandi
CACCTGCCGACTTGCGGGCCTTCTTCTTGACCTGCGTTTTCTCCGCGAGAGAAGGGGCAGGAGGCACGGCAGGTGCGGTTTCAGACATTGTGCGTTTGGATTCCTGACGGTGAAAGCAGAAAAGAATAAGGATAATAAAGTCTCGGAGTTGAGCTGCCTGGCCCTGGCGTGCGTGTGTGTATATATACAACAAGCACGCTGCGCGCTGATTGGTTCCCAGCTCAGTCCTCCAGCTTGACAGCAACCTAGTCTCAGCTCTGTCCCGGAATTGTGTTTGTTACAACTGAGGAAAGCAAAAAAAATAAAATTTCCTGTGGAGGAATCACACCGATTATATTCTATAGCGAAGCGGGACACCTCAGGCTTTGAGATCTTCATGTTTTCTTCTTCCGGTTTTTATCACGTTAGTCGCAGCTTTTTTCAAAAGCCCCCGACACTCTGAGAGATTCGCAGGTCAGAGAGACAACTTCTTGATTTTCGTTTAAAATATAAATTCTTCCCTTTGTGCTTTCCGTCGCTTGCTCTCTAGTGATATTCTACACATTCTTGGCTTCTCATACATTCAACAACTGCTTAGTTCTCATGGAGATTTACCCAGAAAATCTGTTTCATATGAAGAGAAATAACACAGGCTCTTTCTCCATTTCTCTACAAGAATGATAGTAAAGGAAGCTTGGAATAACAGCTAGTTCTGACAAGAACAGTCATTATTTTGTCTGAAAAACCTTTATCATAGCTTTTAGTGACACTTTGCAGGGTTAGTTAGTTTGGCGGTTTCAAGCATTCAAGATTTGTCTAGGAAAATGGGGAATGCAGCAATGTATGATCCTCCTGACATGGTTGTTGGGCTTATGTTTGCCATAGGTGAGGACAGGGGATTTAGAAGAGGCATAAAAAAGAGTTGGGTCCCTTTATTGTTTGAAAATATCATCTTATTTACATTAATTTTATTTGGGGGGGATCAGTTACTAAAATGTTTACAAGTGTGGGTACAGATTTCTGCCATGCTTGAGGAAGAGAAATATGGAATGTATTAAAGTAACAAAATCAAAGATTATACACATGCATAAGACACACACAGACACAGACATTCACACACTTATGGAATTTCCTTGAAAGAAGGACATTTTATAAAAAGTATGTTTTATATTCACTACTACAATTTTTATTAATGGAAGGAAACACATTACAACTTATGCTTAATGTTGAATAGGAAATAGATTGACTGCAGAAAGTGATTTAATGTGATTTTCTTCACTCCTTAAATCCACTCTTTGTCTTTAACATAGTATCTTAATTTTGAAACATGTAGTAATCTGTGTTGCCCTCAGATGGTGAAAGAAAGAAATCCTGGGAATACACAGAGCAAAGCCCAAGAGGTGATTCTGATCCCCTCAAAATCAAGAAATGACTGATTACTTCCTTCAGCACATCCAAGTGAAACATGAAAATTAGTGTCACTATAGGCTACATATTAACATGATTCAAATGGGAGAGATGAGATGAGCAATCAGCTCAGTATAAATCATTCTTACTTTGTGTGTTCACTTGTTACGGAGTTCATGCATTCCTAATCCTAAAGTGGTTTTGATTCAGTCTAGTTGGTTCTGAAGCTCACTTGAAGATTATTCATTGATAGCGATGAGGAGTATGAATTACAGAGAGGCTGAGCCACGGAAGGCTGGGACAGTAGTCAGTCCATACAAGAAAGAGAAGAGCCAGAATTACAACCATGATGGGGGAGATCAAAGAGATGCAGTACCAAGAAAGAAGAGCTGTCTCTAGGCCGCGTCAACTCAGGGAGTCTCCAAGGTACTGCCCCAGTCACCTTCATGGGCTCATGAGTTACCTTGATGTGGTTGACTTCCAAGAGTCTCCCTTCAGGTCTGTCCTCCTGCTTAACTGTCAAACTTGTATTTCTGGGCGCTTGCTTGATATTTCCCTTTGCACCTTCATACAGCAGGCTACATCTTGCTACAATCTCTTTGCTGTTGATAAGTGAAGATAATCATTGCCATTTACCCTTACACACCCCCACTAGACTATTGTTATTAATATATGGTTTTTATTCCAACATTCATGGCATTTCCCAAAGTTCCTCTCTGCACATTTTCAAAACCCAAAGTTTTTCAAGGCTCTGAAGATCCCAAAGAAGGGTTCTTGATCAGTTCAGGGCATGGACTTCTTTGCATATCCGATGAAGTTTATGGGCC
>NW_025413479.1:0-2213 GCF_002201575.2 Neomonachus schauinslandi
GCTGTGTGCAGCGCGGCTGTCCTGTCCTGTGGTCCCACCAGCCGGGCATGAGAGTTCCTGTTGCCCCACATCCTCACCAGCTGGTGGTGTCGTCAGTGTTGTGGGTTTTTGCTTTTCTGATAGGTGCATAGTGAGCAGCTCGTATGATTTGTATTTCTCTGAGATCTTCTCATGTGCTCATTTGCCATCTGTAGATCTTCATCAGGGAGGTGTCTGGTCTTTGGCCCGTTTTACAGTTCTTTTTTCTTTCTTTTTTTTTAGAGTGGGAGGGGCAGAGAGGGAGGGAGAAAGATTATCTTCACAGGCTCCATGCCTAGATGCCCAGCTCCGAGCTCAATCCCGTAACTCTGAGATCCAAGACCTGAGCTGAAACCAAGAGTCGGTTGCTGCTGCAGTCTGGTTTATCTTCTCATTCTCTTGACATGGTCTTGCCCAGAGTGGAAGTTTGTAGCTTTAATGAAGTCCAGCGTATCAGTTGTTTCTTCTATGGGTCATGCCTCTTGGTGTTGTATCTAAAAAGACATCATCATACCCAAGATAGATGTGGACCTTTGAAATTGCTCCTAATCTTCCTTTTTTATCCATTGTGTGTGTGTGTGTGTGTGTGTGTGTTTTATTCTGGTTGTCAGGTCATCCATGAGCCTGTCCTTGTTTTGTGGGCACCAGATCCCCACCTTGCTGCCTGGGGCTGTGTGTAGCTTGGGGGGGTTGTTTTTTCCTTTTAAATAGTCTTCTGTCTTGCTTCCTCCGTGTTGGTGATTTTTTTTTTTTTTTTAAGATTTTATCCATTTTGACAGAGACACAGTGAGAGAGGGAACACAAGCAGAGGGAGTGGGAGAGGGAGAAGCAGGCTTCCCGCCAAGCAGGGAGCCCGATGCAGGGCTCGATCCCAGGACCCCGGGACCACGACCCGAGCCAAAGGCAGACGCCCAATGACTGAGCCACCCAGGCGCCCCTGTTGGTGACTTTTTAAAGGGAGCTAGGGCACAGATGTTCTGGGTCCTCCAGATACCAGCAGCCACACCGTCCCACGTGGATGCGGGCGGCAAGCCCCAGTTCGCTTGCTCTAGAAAGGTCCCTTCCCTGCAGAGCTGAGGAAGAAGATGAGGTCCGACTCCACCCACACTTGCGTTGGCTTCCAGAGCTCATCGCCCCTTTTTTCTTTTTGTCTTTGTGGGTCGGGCATCTCTTCCTTAGTGACTCCGCAGAACTGACATTGAAAGTGTGTGTTCCCCAGAGAATTTTTCCTCCTCTGTATGTATGAGGAAAATTGGCTGTCTGTACAAAAAGGAAATGTTACATTAAAGATTATTTTACATTTTAATTTTTTGAATAGGTAGTATTGCTCAGAACCAAAAGAATAAAAACGTGTCAAAGATGCACTGAAGCAGGGCGCCCGGCTGGCTCATTCGGTGGAGCGTGTGACTTTTGATCTCAGGGTTGTAAGTTCGGGCCCCATGTTGGGCGTAGAGATGACTTAAGATCTTTAACGGCATCCCGAAACAAGTGCCCTGAAGCCAGTATGAAGGCCTCGCCTGGGCATGCCTGGGCCGCTGGAGCATCAAAGCCACCAAGTAAAACAGGAGTGCCACGCCTTGTGGGTACCTGGGGACAGTGCTGACTGACCGCTGTCAGAATGACTAGGCAGACAGTGACCTGGCCAGGGTGTGTTGGCTGCTGAAACTAGAGGGAGTGGGAGTGTGTGTGTGCTCACCGGTAGTGAGAGCCAAAGCAGTGGAGAGCTGGTGACACCACCGGAGCCTGTCCTCAGAGGTGAAGTGGGGCGGGCCTGCGTCTCGTCCATGCTCCAAAGCCTAGGGAGCTCCTGACCGCTCCTGGGGGACGGGTGTGCGGGCAGCGGGGCTCCCTCCTGGGCTCAGGAGCGCTCGGTCTGTGGCTGCCTGGAACACACTGCTGGGGACACAGACCAGCCTCTTGGTCTGAAGGCTGCCCCACACCCTGCTGCTTGGCTTTTGCTCGGTGCTAAAAACCCAGATTCCTGGGTGGTCTGCATTTGAGAAAGGGACCGTTTCTCCCAAGTCCCTGTTTGGAAAGGAAATTGTTGAAGAATGAAAGTACTCCTGGGCGCCTGGGTGGCTCGTTGGTTAAGCGACTGCCTTCGGCTCAGGTCATGATCCTGGAGTCCCGGGATCGAGTCCTACGTCGGGCTCCCTGCTCAGCAGGGAGTCTGCTTCTCTCTCTGACCCTCCCCC
>NW_025413480.1:0-2213 GCF_002201575.2 Neomonachus schauinslandi
TAAGAATTAAGGACTAAAATATGAATTCATAAAACAACTACAGTAGTGTAGATTTGCATCTTGGGGTGAGTGCATGTGCGCATGCCCACGTGCATGGGAGTGTATGCTTGTTATCAGGAGAAAACTTTGTATTTTGACTGCATAAAATTCATAAATGTTAAACAACAAACAGTATCTTAAACAAAACAACAAAGTCTAAGAAAAAAATTGCAGAACAAGGAAGAAATGGTTGCAAATTCCTAAGTTTTCCTCTATCTATAATTTTAAGACTAAACTAATGCTATGAATTTAGAACTAAAATATGAATTTAGGACTAAAATATGTATTCAGAACTAAAATATGTACTTAGGACTAAAATGTGAATTTAGGACTAAAATTTGAATTTAAGACTAAAATTTGAATTTAGGACTAAAATTTGACTTTAGGACTAAAATATGAGTTAGGGCTAAAATTTAATTTAGGACTACACTAACCATTTTAACAGTTTAGTGGGATGTTGTTTTGTTTAAGTTTTTCTCTCTCTTTTTAAGGCAATCACATTTTATTCACATAAATACTGAGTTATTTCTGCGGAACTGTAACCCTAGTCCTAGAGCACAGAAATGGTCTTGTTTGAAAGTCTCTATCCATGTCCACGATAGAGGATGTCTTCAGGCCCAGTGGCGGTCATTTAAATCCGACCACCATACCGACAGCAGAGAGTTCTAAAGCGTCCCGCGGGGAAGCTCTGTATTCATGACAATGTGGACGAAGCTCTAGTTACACAGTCCGCGATGGGGTTCCACCGCGATCCTGCGGAGAGTCACTGTGGCATCAGTTCCGAAAGAGGAGCCGGTTCACTAGAGAGAGAGCCATCAGACGTTCTTCACGGAGCTCCGCGCAGATGCTGAGCCGGGCTTTGGCTGCGCAGAGCCCAGCTGGCCTGAGCCCGGTCACCCTTGCAGGCGACTCCGGGTCCAGGGGCCCTCACGGTGGGCCTTCCATCCCCCCTGGGGCCCCGATGACCCCAGGGACCCCTGACACTTCCCAGCCTGCGTGGGCTGTGGGCGCAGCAGCAGGACCAAGAGGGTCCCTCAGGACAGGCCGGCAGCTGGACTCCACACTGGCTACCATCCGCCTCAAGTGATCATTCTCTTTCCTTAGCTCCTGGAACTCCCTCTCTCTGGATGCAGCTCCCACCCAGCTCCTTGTGACTCTCTCCTGATGGAAGAGGAGCAGCTTGCGATAGTAGGAGGTGGTTCTCTCCAGCTCCTTGCCCAGGTCTTGGGCCATCTTCTTGTAGAGGTTGCGAATCTGGCACGTGAAGTTCATTTCTCTGTACGCGCTGGCCAGTTTCTTCTTCATTTCCAAGCACTGAGCTTCCGCTTGAGACACTTCTCGGTGAAGTTGCAGGATGTCTTTTTCCTGTTCATCCAGGGGGTTCTGAAGTTTCAGCTTCAGCGGCTGAATCTCCCTGTCCAGCTGTGAAGTTTCCTTCTGCAAAGAGGCTTCCTGGGTTTGCAGGCTGTGGATTTGTCGTGTCAGCTCCGCGATCTCTTGCCTTTCTGCCCACAGTCGTCTGGCTCTGTGTTGCTGTTCCCCTTCGGGACTTGGAGGGGACCCAGGGCAGCCAGCATCCTCAGGGACGCCCTTCAGATCCACTGCTGCCCGATGGGCGGGCTGATCGCCATTTCCTGCTCCCCTCTTTGGCTGGACTCCCCGGGTCCCGGCACCGGCGTGCTCTGCAGGGAGGTCAGGCGGGGCGACGGCCTGCAGCCCGGGTCCGGCCCTGGATGGGGACTGGCTGGCTTGATCTTTCGGGACCGGCTCCATGCATGCCTTCGACGGCTCCAGCCTTTCTTTCCCCTCTTTCTCCTGCCCTTTGTGCCTCCATCTCGAAACTTCTTGGTTGAGCGGTTCGGGTCCTTCTGGAAAAGGATTGTTTTCACTCTGATCCTTCCTTCTTTTCGTCAGAAGCTGTTCTCCGTCCTTCTCCGATGTTCTGAGGATGGGTTTTTCCCCAGGGACCTGGGGCAGGTTGGGAGGCTGGCTCAGTTCCTTCAGTGCCTTCCTCAGAAAGTTGACAGTGTCCCTATCCACCAGCCCGCTCAGCTCTGTGTTCATTGCCGACAAGCACAGGGCTTGTAACAAGGGAGGACGGGCCACCACCGCGGGCGGCCTGAGGGCGGCCTCGGCTTGTGTGGTTGGGCCACTCTCCTCACGGCGGGCTCCAC
>NW_025413481.1:0-2212 GCF_002201575.2 Neomonachus schauinslandi
TTAATGCAATGCCTATTAAAATACCAACATTTTTCACAGAACTAGAACAAACAATCCTAAAATTTCTATGGAACCACTGAAGACCTCGAATAGCCAAAGCAATATTGAAAAACAAATTGGAAGTATCACAATTCCAGATTTCAAGTTATATTACAAAGCTGTAGTCATCAAAACAGTATGGTACTGGCAAAAAACAAATATAGATCAGTGGAATAGAACAGAAAACCCCAGAAATAAACCCATAACTATATGGTCAATTAATCTTTGACAAAGCAGGAAAGAATAACCAATGGAGAAAAAGCAGTCTTTTCAACAAATGGTGTTGGGAGAACTGGACAGCTACATGCAAAAGAATGAAACTGGACCACTTTCTTTAAAAATAAACTCAGAAATGGATTTAAGACCTAAATGTGACACCTGAAATCAAATACTTGAAGAGAGCACAAGCAGTAATCTCTCTGATATTGGCTGTAGCAGTGGTTTTTTGTTTTTTTGTTTGTTTGTTTTTCTCTAATTATGTCTCTTGAGGCAAGAGCAATAAAAGCAAAAATAAACTATTGGGACTACATCAAAATCAAAAGCTTTTGCACAGTGAAGGAATCAGTCCACAAAATGAAAAGGCAACCTATGAATAGGAGAAGATCTTTGCAAATGACATATCTGATAAAGGGTTAGTATACAAATATAAAGAACTGATAGAACTCAACACCCAAAACACAACCCAGTTGAAAAATGATCAGAAGACATGAACAGACATTTTTCCAAAGAAAACATACAGATGGTCAACAGGCACATAAGAGGATGCTGAACATCACTCATCATCAGGGAAATGCAAATCAAAACTACAATGAGACACCACTGCACACCTGTCAGAATGACTAAAATCATAAACACAAGAAACAAGTGTTGGCGAGGATGTGGAGGAAAAGGAACCCTCTTGGATTGTTGGTGGGAATGCAAACTGGTGCAGCCACTGTGGGAAACAGTATGGAGTTTCCTCAAAAAGTTAAAAATAGAACTACCCTATAATTGAGTAGTTGCACTACTGGGTATTTACCAAAAAATATGGAAACACCAATTCAAAGGGACACATGCACCCCTGTGTTTACTGCAGCATTATTTACAAGAGTCAGCCCAAGTGTCCATTGATAGATGAATGGGTAAAGAAGTGATATACATACACAATGGAATATTATTCAGGCATAGGAAAGAATGAAATCTTGCCATTTGCAATGAAATGGGTGGAACTAGAGAGTATTATGCTAAGTGAAGTCAGTCAGAGAAAGACAAATAGCATATGATTTTGCTCATATGTAGAATTTAAGAAACAATAAAAATGAGCAAAGGGAAAAAAAAAGACAAACCAAGAAACAGATTCTTAATGATAGAGAACAAATTGATGGTTACCAGAGGGAAGATGGGTGGGGGAATGGGTGAAATAGGAGATAAGGATTAAGGAATGCACTTGTCATGATGAGCACTGGGTGATGTATGGAATTGCCCTATCATTATATTGTATACATGAAACTAATATAGCACTTATATGTTAATGATACAGGAAAAATAAAAACAACAAAAACAGAGGCCAAATTTTAAGTATATCAAGAAACTTCATTCAGTAAATAGCTGACCTTTCATTCGATTTTTCTTTTTAATGAACTTGTTTTTGTTGTATGTTTTTGCTCTAAAGTATTTCCATTAAACTTGGTACTGATGATTCATGGCCTACATCAGATGATGAAGACTTTAATTTTGATATCAAGGTAAAGTACTCTTGTGAAATTTGTTTTCCTGCTCTGAATTTAGTTTGTATATTATTTACTCTTAAAATTTAGCAGTGGCCTACCTATCATCATTTTATGTTTGTACTGGAAAGTTGGTCAGAACAAACCATTTTGTAGAAATATGACGAGTTGAATTTTTTTTTTTTTTTTTTACTCTGGTAAATACTGAAGGTGGAGGCTGAAAAAAATGGACTGGAAAATACATAATGACAGGAAAATTATATTGGGAAAAGTTTTTCCATAATGGAGGAAATAAGATATTTGGTCAAAGATAAGGATTTTTACTGTGAGTTTTAAATTATCTTAACATGACTTTCTTTCTTTCTTTCTCAATATGATGTTTATAATACTCATGCCTAAATGAAATCTTTAGTGGATTCAATTATTGCGGACATTTTTTCCCTTGGTAACATATAGTTTTACAAAAG
>NW_025413482.1:0-2212 GCF_002201575.2 Neomonachus schauinslandi
AAAGTTGAAAATAGAG
Organism: Neomonachus schauinslandi; assembly: GCF_002201575.2. Taxonomy (NCBI): domain Eukaryota; kingdom Metazoa; phylum Chordata; class Mammalia; order Carnivora; family Phocidae; genus Neomonachus; species Neomonachus schauinslandi. The sequence goes on from NW_025413482.1 coordinate 17, forward strand.
CTACCGTATGATCCAGCAATTGCACTACTGGGTATTTACCCCAAAAATACAAAAGTAGGGATCCGGAAGGGTACGTGCACCCCGATGTTTATAGCAGCAATGTCCATAATAGCCAAACTGTGGAAAGAGCCAAGATGTCCATCAACAGATGAATGGATAAAGAAGAAGTGGTATATATACACAATGGAATATTATGCAGCCATCAAAAGGAATGAGATCTTGCCATTTGCAACGACCTGGATGGAACTGGAGGGTATTATGTTGAGTGAAATAAGTCAAACAGAGAAAGACATGTATCATATGATCTCACTGATATGAGGAATTCTTAATTGCAGGAAACAAACTGAGGGTTGCTGGAGTGGGGGGTGGGGTGGGAGGGATGGGGTGACTGGGTGATAGACACTGGGGAGGGTATGTGCTCTGGTAAGCGCTGTGAATTGTGCAAGACTGTTGAATCTCAGATCTGTACCTCTGAAACAAATAATGCAATATATGTTAAGAAAAAAAAAAGAAGAAGAAGGTAGCGGGAGGGGAAGAATGAAGCGGGGGAAATCGGAGGTGTAGACGAACCATGAGAGACGATGGACTCTGAAAAACAAACTGAGGGTTCTAGAGGGGAGGGGGGTGGGAGGATGGGTTAGCCTGGTGGTGGGTATTGAGGAGGGCACATTCTGCATGGAGCACTGGGTGTTATGCACAAACAATGAATCATGGAACACTTCATCTAAAACTAATGATGTAATGTATGGGGATTAACATAAGAATAAAAAAAACATAAAAAAAAAGAGGTAGTAAGAATTATCATAAATATCAAGACATAACCCCATAGATATCAGAAATTATTTGGAAAAATACCCCTAAAAATGCATATTTAACACAGAGAAGCAAGTTAAAAAAAAAATAACTTTAAAAAAAAGTTTTTGTGATGGAGGGTTAAATTTGCTCTCTCCCACTTTCCTCACACTGCAATGTGGGCTCAGAACCAAAATGAAGAAAATATCTGAAACCCTAGAGAATCCTTTTTCTTTCTCTTTTTTTCCCCCAATCTGCATTATAAGTCTACCTCTGTATTACTTCTAGGGAACATACCTAGATTTTTCTCACTCAGATGTCCCTCAGACTGACAAAGCTCTAGTGGTTTATGATGGGATGACTATGAAGTATTTTCTTAAACTGTAAAATGGAGTCTGAATGTGGAGAAGACCCCCCGCCTCCCCCCCACACACAAGGCAACCTGATCAGGCACAGGTTTTAGTGTATTCCGGAGTGGCTAGTGTTGGCATTCACTGTATCTTATCCCAACTAGAGAGGCTAGAAAAGACCAGAGGTGAAGCTCACCATCTCACCACCAGATGGTACCTACAGAGAGCCAGTGGCCTGGGGCTTGCATCCATCCCCTAGGTGTCACGTGCTTTCACATATTAGTAGGATGGGATTACCGAGCATATGAGTTTTGGTACAATCCTCTCATTCTATTCATTCTCTCAATTTTATTAATTGCCTAATTTAGACCCAGAGATATATAGCGTTGAACCCCAGGGCACATAACTTGTTCAATAGATGGTACAATTATCATTTGTTAAGATCACGTTGATGTAACATCCACATGACTAAACTAAGAAAGCAGAGTTTAAAAGGTTTGCCATCAGCCTGTGTGTATTTTTAAGAACAATACAATAAAAACTAAAATATGTGTAAAGATCAAAAAAAAAAAAAGCTTTTGCAAAGCAAAGGAAACAGTCAACAAAACCAAAAGACAACTGACAGAATGGGAGAAGACATTTGAAAATGACATATCAGATAAAGGGCTAGTATCCAAAATCTATAAAGAACTCATCAAACTCAACACCCAAAGAACAAATAATCCAATCAAGAAATGGGCAGAAGACATGAACAGACATTTTTCCAAAGAAGACATCCAAATGGCCAACAGACACATGAAAATGTGCTCAATATCTCTCGGCATCAGGGAAATCCAAATCAAAACCTCAATGAGATACCACCTCACACCAATCAGAATGGCTAAAATTAACAAGTCAGGAAACGACAGATGTTGGCGGGGATGCGGAGAAAGGGGAACCCTCCTACACTGTTGGTGGGAATGCAAGCTGGTGCAGCCACTCTGGAAAACAGTATGGAGGTTCCTCAAAAAGTTGAAAATAGAGCTACCGTATGATCCAGCAATTGCACTACTGG
>NW_025413483.1:0-2212 GCF_002201575.2 Neomonachus schauinslandi
AAAGTTGAAAATAGAGCTACCGTATGATCCAGCAATTGCACTACTGGGTATTTACCCCAAAAATACAAAAGTAGGGATCCGGAAGGGTACGTGCACCCCGATGTTTATAGCAGCAATGTCCATAATAGCCAAACTGTGGAAAGAGCCAAGATGTCCATCAACAGATGAATGGATAAAGAAGAAGTGGTATATATACACAATGGAATATTATGCAGCCATCAAAAGGAATGAGATCTTGCCATTTGCAACGACCTGGATGGAACTGGAGGGTATTATGTTGAGTGAAATAAGTCAAACAGAGAAAGACATGTATCATATGATCTCACTGATATGAGGAATTCTTAATTGCAGGAAACAAACTGAGGGTTGCTGGAGTGGGGGGTGGGGTGGGAGGGATGGGGTGACTGGGTGATAGACACTGGGGAGGGTATGTGCTCTGGTAAGCGCTGTGAATTGTGCAAGACTGTTGAATCTCAGATCTGTACCTCTGAAACAAATAATGCAATATATGTTAAGAAAAAAAAAAGAAGAAGAAGGTAGCGGGAGGGGAAGAATGAAGCGGGGGAAATCGGAGGTGTAGACGAACCATGAGAGACGATGGACTCTGAAAAACAAACTGAGGGTTCTAGAGGGGAGGGGGGTGGGAGGATGGGTTAGCCTGGTGGTGGGTATTGAGGAGGGCACATTCTGCATGGAGCACTGGGTGTTATGCACAAACAATGAATCATGGAACACTTCATCTAAAACTAATGATGTAATGTATGGGGATTAACATAAGAATAAAAAAAACATAAAAAAAAAGAGGTAGTAAGAATTATCATAAATATCAAGACATAACCCCATAGATATCAGAAATTATTTGGAAAAATACCCCTAAAAATGCATATTTAACACAGAGAAGCAAGTTAAAAAAAAAATAACTTTAAAAAAAAGTTTTTGTGATGGAGGGTTAAATTTGCTCTCTCCCACTTTCCTCACACTGCAATGTGGGCTCAGAACCAAAATGAAGAAAATATCTGAAACCCTAGAGAATCCTTTTTCTTTCTCTTTTTTTCCCCCAATCTGCATTATAAGTCTACCTCTGTATTACTTCTAGGGAACATACCTAGATTTTTCTCACTCAGATGTCCCTCAGACTGACAAAGCTCTAGTGGTTTATGATGGGATGACTATGAAGTATTTTCTTAAACTGTAAAATGGAGTCTGAATGTGGAGAAGACCCCCCGCCTCCCCCCCACACACAAGGCAACCTGATCAGGCACAGGTTTTAGTGTATTCCGGAGTGGCTAGTGTTGGCATTCACTGTATCTTATCCCAACTAGAGAGGCTAGAAAAGACCAGAGGTGAAGCTCACCATCTCACCACCAGATGGTACCTACAGAGAGCCAGTGGCCTGGGGCTTGCATCCATCCCCTAGGTGTCACGTGCTTTCACATATTAGTAGGATGGGATTACCGAGCATATGAGTTTTGGTACAATCCTCTCATTCTATTCATTCTCTCAATTTTATTAATTGCCTAATTTAGACCCAGAGATATATAGCGTTGAACCCCAGGGCACATAACTTGTTCAATAGATGGTACAATTATCATTTGTTAAGATCACGTTGATGTAACATCCACATGACTAAACTAAGAAAGCAGAGTTTAAAAGGTTTGCCATCAGCCTGTGTGTATTTTTAAGAACAATACAATAAAAACTAAAATATGTGTAAAGATCAAAAAAAAAAAAAGCTTTTGCAAAGCAAAGGAAACAGTCAACGAAACCAAAAGACAACTGACAGAATGGGAGAAGACATTTGAAAATGACATATCAGATAAAGGGCTAGTATCCAAAATCTATAAAGAACTCATCAAACTCAACACCCAAAGAACAAATAATCCAATCAAGAAATGGGCAGAAGACATGAACAGACATTTTTCCAAAGAAGACATCCAAATGGCCAACAGACACATGAAAATGTGCTCAATATCTCTCGGCATCAGGGAAATCCAAATCAAAACCTCAATGAGATACCACCTCACACCAATCAGAATGGCTAAAATTAACAAGTCAGGAAACGACAGATGTTGGCGGGGATGCGGAGAAAGGGGAACCCTCCTACACTGTTGGTGGGAATGCAAGCTGGTGCAGCCACTCTGGAAAACAGTATGGAGGTTCCTCAAAAAGTTGAAAATAGAGCTACCGTATGATCCAGCAATTGCACTACTGG
>NW_025413484.1:0-536 GCF_002201575.2 Neomonachus schauinslandi
ATGGAGAAATCAATTAATGGCAACATAGAGTCTCTAAGGGCAGAAATAAAAGGTGAATTGGCAGAACTTAAAAATGCTATCAATGAGATCCAATCCAATCTAGATAATCTAACAGCTAGGGTAACTGAGACAGAAGACAGAATAAGCAATCTGGAAGATAGTATAATAGATAAAAAGGGAAAAGAGGAGGCCAGGGAAAAACAACTCAGAATCCATGAAAATAGAATCAGAGAAGTAAGTGACACCATGAAGCATTCCAATGTCAGAATAATTGGAATCCCGGAGGGAGTGGAGAGAGAGAGAGGGCTAGAAGATGTATTTGAGCAAATTGTAGCTGAGAACTTCCCTAATCTGGGGAATGAAACAAACATTCGAGTCCTAGAGGCAGAGAGGACCCCTCCTAAGATCAAGGAAAACAGGCCAACACCCCAACATGTAGTAGTAAAACTTGCAAATCTTAGAACCAAGGAAACCATCTTAAGGGCAGTTAGGGGGAAGAGATTCCTTACGTACAGAGGGAGGAGCATCAGAATAAC
>NW_025413484.1:636-2211 GCF_002201575.2 Neomonachus schauinslandi
AGAATATGTGACCACTAAGCCGGCCCTGCAAGAAATATTAAGGGGGGGTTCTATAAAAGGAGAAAGACCCCAAGAGTGATCTACAACAGAAATTTACAGGGACAATCTATAAAAACAACGTCTTCATAGGCAACATGATGACAATTAATTCATATCTTTCAATAATCACTCTCAACGTGAATGGCCTAAACGCTCCCATAAAACGGCACAGGGTTGCAGATTGGATAAAAAGACAGGACCCATCCATATGCTGTCTACAAGAGACTCATTTTGAACCTAAAGATACATCCAGACTGAAAGTGAAGGGATGGAGATCCATCTTCCATGCCAGTGGACCTCAAAAGAAAGCTGGGGTAGCAATTCTTATATCAGACAAATTAGATTTTAAACTAAAGTCTGTAATAAGAGACACAGAAGGACACTATATCATTCTTAAAGGGTCTATCCAACAAGAAGACCTAACAATTGTAAATATCTATGCCCCCAACATGGGAGCAGCCATCTACACAAGCCAACTGTTAACCAAAATCAAGAGTCATATTGATAACAATATGTTAATTGTAGGAGACCTCAATACTCCACTCTCAGCAATGGACAGATCATCTAAGCAGAAAATCAACAAGGAAACAAGAGCTTTGAATGACACATTGAACCAGATGGACCTCATAGATATTTACAGAACATTCCACCCTAAAACAACAGAATACTCATTCTTCTCGAGCGCACATGGAACTTTCTGCAGAATAGACCATATACTGGGTCACAAATCAGGTCTCAACCGATACCAAAAGATTGAGATTATTCCCTGCATATTCTCAGACCACAATGCTCTAAAACTGGAACTCAATCACAAGAAAAAAATTGGCAGAAATTCAAACACTTGGAAGCTAAAGACCACTCTGCTCAAGAATGTTTGGGTCAACCAAGAAATCAAAGAAGTTAAACAATTCATGGAAATCAATGAGAACGAAAACACATCAGTCCAAAACCTATGGGATACTGCAAAGGCGGTCCTAAGGGGGAAATACATAGCCATCCAAGCCTCACTCAAAAAAATAGAAAAAATCCCGAATTCACCAACTAACTCTGCACCTTAAAGAACTAGAGAAAAAGCAACAAACGACGCCTAGGCCATGCATTAGAAGAGAAATAATTAAAATTAGAGCAGAAATCAATGAATTAGAAACCAGAAACACAGTAGATCAGATCAACGAAACTAGAAGTTGGTTCTTTGAAAGAATTAATAAGATTGATAAACCACTGGCCAGACTTATCCAAAAGAAAAGAGAAAGGACCCAAATTAATAAAATTATGAATGAAAGGGGAGAGATCACGACTAACACCAAGGAAATAGAAACAATTATTAGAAATTATTATCAACAACTATATGCCAATAAACTGAGCAATCTGGGTGAAATGGAGGCCTTTCTGGAAACCTATAAGCTGCCAAGACTGAAACAGGAAGAAATTGACAACCTGAATAGGCCAATAACCAGTAACGAGATTGAAGCAGTGATCCAAAACCTCCCAAAAAACAAGAGTCCAGGGCCTGATGGATTCCCTGGGGAATTCTAC
>NW_025413485.1:0-2211 GCF_002201575.2 Neomonachus schauinslandi
GTCAATCGGCTTAGCTTGTACATAATGATTTTTAACTCACATATACCCTCAGAAAATCCTCTTCTAGCAAAAATTATGAGAATATTTCCTACAAGATTTTTATATATTTTTCATGATCATTTAACTTTATTTGAAATTTATTTTATCAAAATTATATGAAACTGAGATATACATTGCTTTTTTCAAATAAATTATTCACTCTTTAAATAATCCATCCTCAAAATTGCACACACACACACACAGAGGTGGTGTTGTTGACACAAAATGAACAAACTTTTTAGAATCTCTAAAAGAAACGTTTTTTTTTTAGTTTTTGTTCTGTTTTTGTTTTTGTTTTTCCAGCCCAGGTTAGGACAACTGCCTGGGTTACAGTCTTTACTAAGGACATAAAACATGAAATGTTCAAATCATTAGGTGAAAGGTATTTCAGAAAGTTATAGACCTTGGACTCCATCTGTTTTACACAACATCATACCTGGATTCCAAAGGTCACTTAAATACAAGTTCATCAGTGGATGGCTGGGGAGTATGAATGGGGAAAACCTCCTATTACACTATCTTCTTCAGCCATATATTCCTGATTGGCTCTTCATTTTGGCTCAGGGTCTTGGTATAGAGCCCCATATCAGGCTCCATGCTCAACACTGAGGATTCTCTCTCTGCCTGCCCTCCCCCTCTTTAAATCCATAAATAAATAAATCTTTAAAAAAAATGTTTGCTTCAGGGTTCTAGAGGGGAGGGGGGTGGGAGGATGGGTTAGCCTGGTGGTGGGTATTGAGGAGGGCACATTCTGCATGGAGCACTGGGTGTTATGCACAAACAATGAATCATGGAACACTTCATCTAAAACTAATGATGTAATGTATGGGGATTAACATAAGAATAAAAAAAAGTTAAAAAAATAAATATAAATAAATAAAAGGGAAAAAATGTTTGCTTATGGAAGAAAGAAATTTATAAATGAGAATAATTTTGGAGAGGAGAGAGGTTATGTGGAGCCTCAAAGGCTGAGAATATCTACAATTTTGAGAAGCTTCCTACATTCCATGATCACTTCCTGTCTCTCATGGGGATTTTATTGAAGAGGGGCATAGTCAACACAAGTTAAAAGCCTAGTTTATTTGGATAGACTCAGTGTCTATTTTGAAAAGCTGAAAAGATAAAATTTGTTTACACTTCAAAGCAACAGTGTTAAAACTAATATACAGCACATGGACAGAAACCTTAATGAAAATTATGATTCTGGGGGCACCTGGGAGGCTCAGTCAGTTAAGCGGCTGCCTTTGGCTCAGGTCATGATCCCACGGTCCTGGGATCCAGCCCCGTTTTGGGATCCCTCCTCAGCAGAGATCCTTCTTCTCACTCTCCCTCTGCTGCTCCCCCTGCTTGTGCACTCTCTCTGTCAAATAAAATATTTTTAAAAATATGATTTTTCAAATTCCTTTTTTATTCTTGTACTCCTAATTATTTCAAAAAATGTGAGAAAAGTGTATGAACTTTTTCTTCCATATATGTAATTTTCTATTATATCTCACTTCAGTATGTTCACATATTTTATATCAGAGACTATGTGTAAATTGGCTTTATGTGTAAATATATATTTACATATACATATATTTATATATATACACCTGCACTTTCTCGTTGAAATGACACAATGTCTGAGCCAGGAATAAGTCAATGAATGTATGTGTCTAGAGACTGGAAAACATATAGTCTATGCTGCTTAACCAACAATGGCTTAAAAGTCCCCACATCATAAAGTAAAAAAGATGGAATTCTTGATCATGCCACATATCATCCATCTTGGAACTTGCATCTCTTCAGAAGCAGCTAATGATACTTCTCTTGCTGTGAACATCAACAGTCTGTGACATGTGAAAAGAGGACATGGGAGGACAGTTATTTGATCTTAAATCATCTAGTCAGGTGCTACACATGCTTATTTCCCTGATGTTTTACAGACCATCCCATAGTTCAAGTACAAGGGAAGTGCAATAGGATTCTTAGTCCAGAAGAAGGAAGTCAAGATTATTAACCAGCATCACGAATCACCAAGTTCTCCTTGTTTGGTTCACTTAATTTTCTCCAACAAAATAAGTTCAACACCCCCAAAAGGAGACAAACAAAAGTTGCATTTAGCCATGTGATGAGGATGTACCAAGCAGGTCTAGAAATGATTTTTCTTATTAGATGACCTGTGAAATGCAA
>NW_025413486.1:0-2210 GCF_002201575.2 Neomonachus schauinslandi
GATGTGGGACTCCATCCCAGGACCCTGGGATCATGACCTGAGCCGAAGGCAGTCGCTCAACCGACTGAGCCACCCAGGCGTCCTGGTTTTCTGTTTTTGACACTTTTTCCCCCCAAATTACCTTAGCTGTATCCACAGGGTTTGATATTCACAGATGTTTATGAAATAAATGATTATACATATTATTACAAGTGCCAATTGGCACACACACGTTAAAAACTGATGTCCACTAAGTTTTATCAGCTATTAAGTTATCTCACGATGATGCGATCAAACCTTTTCATGGCAGGTTCTGATCAATAACCAGTTCATGGACGCCCAACACATCGGTGGCAAAGCCCAAACTGAACTCCATCCTCTGACTTCATTTGAGCTTTGCTTCCAACAAATTCCACTGAAGTAAGGTCAGAGCAGGTCTTATTTTCAAACTCACACGTCAGTGCCCATTCCCCCTATCTGCCCCTTGTCTCTTCCTCCATTGAATGAGGTCAGTTTCAAAATATGTGGGTAAACAACAGTAAGTCCTGAATTTGAAGAATTCAGCTGAGGGTCTTCAACCAGGGGAATGGGTTATTCCCATGGGATTCTTGGGTGGACTTTGAAGGAGAACATACGGCGGAGGGACACTACTGAGTCATCCAGGTGTCCCAAACTCCACCAAAGCAAATCTCTCCCAGGTCAAGTCCCGTCGTGCTGACTGCTTATTTTAAGAGATTTGTGGAGATTAGAATGCAAAGTAGAAAAAAAGAAAGGGACAGTCTCGGAGTTTGCTGAATGACGTGATGGCCGATATATATGTGATGTGAAGGGGCAAAAAGAGGCGTCAGTAAAGGTTGCAGGGATTCAGAGCAAAGGGGATTGTTGCTGCCATCCATGGGCCAATATAAAGCATTGTGGTTCACTTTGTGCTCTATTCTTGTATTTCAAACTATCAGCTAATGCCCATGCTTAAAACTGCCTTTAAATATATATTTTTCAGATGATAAGTTACTTTAATTAAGATTTTGAAGGCCCTATGTCGATTTATGATTGAAGAAGAAATGACTTTAAGCTAACAGCATTTTAAATAAAAATTGTGATAACGTCAGACATTTCATTCATTCTATCTTATGTTTCCAATGAAAAGTCATGTTAAATGTCTTTACAACAAACACTTCCCCAGCAGGAAATTAAAGTTCAGAAAGTTATGTGACTTATTTAATAATGCACATTTTGAAAATTAGAGAACTGATGGCACTATTGCTCTCCCTGATCCTTCACTCAATACAATGGTTTTCTCTAACTTTATGAGTATAGAAGTACAGATTTAAGGACTAGACTTCTTGTGCTTGAATATCCATTCTACCGATTAGTAGTTGGGTAAATTTAGATAATTTAAATTTATATCTGTTTTAATCTCAGCCTTATTATGTGCAAAATGGAATGGAATATAGAATCCTTCTCTTTAAGGATTAAGAGATAATACCATAGCACGACACAATACAATAGCTCTACAAAGATTAGCCTTAATAATTTTCTTACTATTATATTTATTAGCTATAAGTAGATATTTCCCACCCAAACATTTTCAAGTAAAGTGAATATTTATTTGAAAACTAACATGTAATTTAATTATACATTTTTTTAAAGTCTAGGAATAGTTTCAGTGGTATAATATTTACAGTACGTCTGGATTGGACAATGCATTCAATCCACCATTTATGAATTTCTTAAAACCTAGAACACACACATAACTATGGTAATTTGAATCATTCTAAGGTAACAGGTTCTTTGATTATTAATTTTGAAAGTTTATGTTTTAATATAACATTTTTTAAAAATTGTACTATAACATGGAATTTATGATACATAAAACAATGTCTCCCATTTTAAAAAAAGTAAGCACAAAGATTAAAAGATAAAAACTTATTTTTTGGTATTTCCTGTCAACAATTTAATTCAATTGTGAAGGTAGGTTTACAATTCAAGAGTATATCTAATCATGTGTGTTGTTTTATTGCGCATTAAAAACAGGAGGGGAGGTGGGTGGGGGGATGGTGTAACTGGGTGATGGGCATTAAGGAGGGCACTTGATGTAATGAACACTGGGTTTTGTTTGCAGTTGATGAGTCACTAATTTCTACCTCTGAAACTAATAATAAAACAGGATAAAAATCATATTACCTTATATTCTGTTTGTATAAAATCTATGATTACACAGAATCCAATAT
>NW_025413487.1:0-2209 GCF_002201575.2 Neomonachus schauinslandi
TTCCAAAGAGAATGCCAGGTCCTTGAAACTGAAATGTTAGAATAAAATTCTTTGTTCCATCATCATTCTCTCAATTAAAATTAACAAATTAAATTACTGGAGAATGATATGCCAACTATGGCAGCACACATCAGTCTCAAACATAATTCATTCTAAAAGAATACAATGTAAAAATAGATACCCTGTTCCAGGCTATGTAAAATTATATGCTTTAGGCTGCAATCATTTGAAAATTATTTGTGGTAGTGTAGCTGAATTACTCACATATTGGAATATATGAGTTCATGAAACAGTTTATGCTGATAAGTTGTTATAGATGTATATGTATGCATTTATATTTATATATAAAGTATATATAAGTTATCTTGGAGATGAATCTCCAGATCCCACTTGAGATGCCCCAACTGACACAAAAATGAGTTGTCTGTCAAATTTTGCCTAACAAGCTTTATGAGGAAAATAACTTAGTATTGTTATTTTAAACCACTGAACATTTGCCTTCTTGCTATACAACAATATTAACTACAGCATATTTTCATTCCTGGAAGAGGCATGGACCCAAAACTAATACTAAAATTGTGTCATTTTTTTCCATAGGATCAGTTTGCAGTCAGAATTCAAAAACAAACCAACAAGCCAAAAGCAAAACAAAACAAAACTCAAAGTGTTAGCAGAAAATTAAGGGCCTTGAGAACACAGTTGCTGAAACTAATATAATGCTAAATGTTCATTGAGCTTGAACTAAAAAAAAAGAATAAAAACATCACTCATCATCAGGGAAACGCCAATCAACACTACAATGAGATGTTACCTCACACCTGTCAGAATGGCTATAATCAATAACACAAGAAGTATAAATTGTTGGCGAGGCTGTGGAGGAAAAAGAATCCCTAATGTAGTATTGGTGGGAATGCAAACTGGGGTCGTCACTCTGGAAAACAATATAGAGGTTCTTCAGAAAGTTAAAAACAGAACTACACTATGATCCAGCAATTGCACCACTAGGTATTTACTCAAAGGATACAAAAATACTAATTTAAAGGGATACATGTACCCCTTTGTTTACGACATCATTATTTATAATTGCCAAGATATGGAAGCAGCCCAAATGTCCATCGATTGATGAACGGATACAGAAGTGGTGTATAGATACAATAGAATATTATTCAGCTATAAATATGAATGTCAACAGATACAAAGTGATTGAAAGTCGCATATGCATCCCAATGTTTATAGTAGCAATGTCCACAATAGCCAAAATAGGCAAAGAGTCCAGATGTCCATCAACACATGAATGGATAAATAAGAAATGGTATATACCATATATTGTTGTTGTTATATATATATATATATATATATTACCCATCCATCAGAAAGAATGAGGTTTTTCCATTTGCAACAACTGTATAGAACTAGAGGGTATCAGAGAGGGAGAGAAACCATTACAGACTTAACAATAGGAAACAAACTGAAGGTTCCTGGAGGGAAGGTGGGTGGGGGGATGGGGTAACTGGGTGATGGGCATTAAGAAGGGCACTTGATGGAATGAGCACTGGGGGTTATATGCAACTGATGAATCACTAAACTCTATCTCTGAAACTAATAATACATTATCTGTTAATTAATTGATTTTAAATAAGATTTTAAAAAGAATGAAATCTTGCTATTTGCAGCAAATGGATTGAGCTAAAGAGTATAATACTAAACAAATTAAGTCAGTCAGAGAAAGACAAGTATCATACGATTGCACCCATATGTGGAATTTAATAAACAAAAAAATGCACAAAGGGGAAAATTAGAAAGAAACAGACTTAATTATAGAAAACGAACTGATGGTAACCCGAGGACAGGTGGGTGGGTGGATGGGTGAAATATGCAAAAGGAATTAAGAGTACATTTACCTTGATGAGCACTGAGTAATATACAGAATTGTTTTTGTTTTGTTTTGTTTAGAACCGTTTCATCACTATATTGTACATCAGAAACTAATATAACTTGGTGTTAACTAACTACACTGGAATTAAAATATAAATGATAAAAAAGAAGCTGTATAGGATATAATTCAGCTTATGTGTTCTTTCTTACCTCCCAGTCTCTTTTCATTGGGGTTCCTGGAAGTGGTTGAGACTTTCCATGTTTCCAGTTCCTGTGAGACACAACTATGGATCTATGTAGTGCTTGCCAGTCCCCATCTTGCTTTCATATCTTA
>NW_025413488.1:0-2209 GCF_002201575.2 Neomonachus schauinslandi
GCTTTTTCTGCATCTATTGAGAGGATCATATGATTCTTGTTCTTTCTTTTGTTAATGTATTGTATCACATTGATTGATTTGCGGATGTTGAACCAACCTTGCAGCCCAGGGATAAATCCCACTTGGTCATGGTGAATAATCCTTTTAATGTACTGTTGGATCCTATTGGCTAGTATTTTGGTGAGAATTTTTGCATCCATGTTCATCAGGGATATTGGTCTATAATTCTCCTTTTTGATGGGGTCTTTGTCTGGTTTTGGGATCAAGGTAATGCTGGCCTCATAAAATGAGTTGGGAAGTTTTCCTTCCATTTCTATTTTTTGGAACAGTTTCAGAAGAATAGGTATTAATTCTTCTTGAAATGTTTGGTAGAATTCCCCTGGGAAGCCATCTGGCCCTGGGCTTTTGTTTGTTGGGAGATTTTTGATGACTGCTTCAATTTCCTTAGTGGTTATAGGTCTGTTCAGGTTTTCTATTTCATCCTGGTTCAGTTTTGGTAGTTGGTACATCTCTAGAATGCAAGAGACTCATTTTAGACCCAAAGACACCCCCAGATTGAAAGTGAGGGGGTGGAAAACCATTTACCATGCTAATGGACACCAAAAGAAAGCTGGGGTGGCAATCCTTATACCAGACAAATTAGATTTTAAACCAAAAACTGTAATAAGAGATGAGGAAGGACACTATCTCCTACTTAAAGGGTCTATCCAACAAGAACATCTAACAATTGTAAATATCTATGCCCCTAACATGGGAGTAGCCAATTATATAAGGCAATTAATAACAAAAGCAAAGAAACAGATTGACAACAATACAATAATAGTGGGGGACTTTAACACCCCTCCCTCACTGAAATGGACAGATCATCTAAGCAAAAGATCAACAAGGAAATAAAGACTTTAAATGACACACTGGACCAAATGGACTTCACAGACATATTCAGAACATTCCATCCCAAAGCAACGGAATACACATTCTTCTCTAGTGCCCACGGAACATTCTCCAGAATAGATCACATCCTAGGTCACAAATCAGGTCTCAACCGGTACCAAAAGATTGGGATCATTCCCTGCCTATTTTCAGACCACAATGCTTTGAAACTAGAACTCAATCACAAGAGGAAAGTCGGAAAGAACTCAAATACATGGAGGCTAAAGAGCATCCTACTGAAGAATGAATGGGTCAACCAGGAAATTAACGAAGAATTAAAAAAATTCATGGAAACCAATGAAAATGAAAACACAACGATTCACAATCTTTGGGATGCAGCAAAGGCAGTCCTAAGAGGAAAGTATAGAGCAATACAAGCCTTTCTCAAGAAACGAGAAAGGTCTCAAGTACACAACCTAACCCTATACCTAAAGGAGCTGGAGAAAGAACAGCAAAGAAAGCCTAAACCCAGCAGGAGAAGAGAAATAATAAAGATCAGAGCAGAAATCAATGAAATAGAAACCAAAAGAACAGTAGAACAGATCAATGAAACTAGGAGCTGGTTCTTTGAAAGAATTAACAAGATTGATAAACCCCTGGCCAGACTTTATAAAAAGAAAAGAGAAATGACCCAAATCAACAATATCATGAATGAAAGAGGAGAGATCACAACCAACACCAAAGAAATACAAACAATTATAAGAACATATTATGAGCAACTCTATGCCAGCAAATTAGATAACCTGGAGGACATGGATGCATTCCTAGAGATGTATCAACTACCAAAACTGAACCAGGAAGAAATAGAAAACCTGAACAGACCTATAACCGCTAAGGAAATTGAAGCAGTCATCAAAAATCTCCCAACAAACAAAAGTCCAGGGCCACACGGCTTCCCAGGGGAATTCTACCAAACATTTAAAGAAGAATTAATACCCATTCTTCGGAAACTGTTCCAAAAAATAGAAATGGAAGGAAAACTTCCAAACTCATTTTATGAGACCACCATTACCTTGATCCCCAAACCAGACAAAGACCCCATCAAAAAGGAGAATTACAGACCAATATCCCTGATGAACATGGATGCAAAAATTCTCACCAAAATACTAGCCAATAGGATCCAACAGTACATTAAAAGGAATATTCACCACGACCAAGTGGGATTTATCCCTGGCCTGCAAGGTTGGTTCAACATCCGCAAATCAATCAATGTGATACAATACATTAACAAGAGAAAGAACAAGAATCATATGATCCTCTCAATAGATGCAGAAAAAGC
>NW_025413489.1:0-2207 GCF_002201575.2 Neomonachus schauinslandi
AGCTAGAGTAAGCAAAATACATACATATACATACTCACATAAATAAAACTAAATCATAAAAATTACTTGATTAATTTAAAAGACAGCAGAAAAAGAAGAGAATAGGAACAAAAAGCAGAAAGGACAAATGGAGGTCAAACAACACGATGACAGATTCAAATCAACTACATCAATAATCACATTAAATGAAAATGGTCTAAAAGCCTCAATTAAAAGGCAGACTGTCAAAATGGATGAAAAAGGAAGACCCAACTATATGCCACCTATTAAAAAAATACGCTTTAAGTGTAGAGACACAAATTTTTTAAAAGGCCAGAAATATGACAGACCACACTCACAACTTGACAAAAGAACGCTGAGCCGGAGTGGGTATATTAATACGAGACAAAATAGATTTCAAAGCAAAAAACACTAGCAGCAATAAATAAGGTCATTTTATAATGATAGAAGGGTCAATTAAAAGAAGCATAACAAACCTAACTGTTTATGCATCTATCAATAGGTTCAAAAATACATAAAGCAAAAATCGATAGAATTACAGAGAAACAGGCAAATTCACAGTTTTAGTCTGAGATTTCAATAGGCAGAAAATCAGCAAGGATATACTAGACTGGAACACCACCATTCTTCTCAAGTATCCACGGAACACTTACCAAAAGAGACTATATTTTGGGTCATAAAATAAATTGTAATAAAAGGAGAAAGTCAAAAGGACTGAAGTCATAAAAGTGTGCTCTGCGACCACAAACTAATTAACATACATCTGAATAACCCCTAGGTCAGGGCACCTGGGTGGCTCAGTTGATGAAGCATCTGCCTTCAGCTCAGGTCATGATCTCAGGGTCCTGGGATCAAGCCCCACATTTGGCTCCCTGCTCAGAGGGGAGGCTGCTTCCCCTCCAGCTCAGGCTCTCTCTCTCTCTCTCTTAAATAAATAAATTCTTTAAATAACCCCTGGGTCAAAGAAGTACTGAAAAATGAAATTAGAAAGTATTCTGAACTGAATACACATAACATGTTAGAATTTCTGAAATCCTGCAATAGAAGTACTCATATGAGCATTTACAGCACTGAATGTATATATTAAAAAAGAAGAAAATTCTCAAATTGATGACCCTTGGCTCCACCTTAAGAAATTAGTAAAACAGCAGTTAAAGTTTGATAACCTTTGGTTATGTAGAAAATCTGACAGAATTTTTTAAAAAGCTACTAGAACTAATAAATGAACTCATCAACTTTGGAGGACAGAGAATCATTATACAAAAATCAACTGTATTTCTACATATTAGCAATAAAAAATTAAAATTTAAGAATTAAAATTAATTTTAATTAATTAAAAAATTGAAACTGCATTGCAAAATAAAAAATAACCACAGGTAATATCATAAAGGAGAAAAAGACCTATACACTAAAAACTACAAAATATTACCAAGAAAATTAAAGAAGATTTATGTAATTGGAGAGAGATACTCTGTTTGGTGTTGTAAAATTCAATATTGTTAAAATTAGTCTGTAGATTCAACATAATCCAAACCTGATCTCCAGAAGACGCACAGACCTGGTTTTTTTTTTTTTTTTTTTTTTTTTAGAAAATGACAAGCTGGGGGCACCTGGGTGGCTCAGTCATTAAGCGTCTGCCTTTGGCTCAGGTCATGATCCCAGGGTCCTGGGATCGAGCCCCGCATCGGGCTCCCTGCTCAGCTGGGAGTCTGCTTCTCCCTCTCCCTCTCCCCCTGCTTGTGTTCCCTCTTTTGCTGTCTCTCTCTCTGTCAAATAAATAAATAAAAATTAAAAAAAAAAAGAAAATGACAAGCTGACTCTAAAATTCATGTGGAAAACATAAATAAATAAAATAAATACAATTCATGTTCTGGAAACACAAAGGATCTAGGATAGAATAGCAAAAGAACCCTGAAAAAGAACAAAACTGGAGGACTAACACTAACTACCTGATTTCAAAAATTATCATAAACTGGTAGTAATTAAAACAGCATGACACTGACATCAAGAAGGCCAAAGAGATCAATGGGACAGAATAGAGTCCATAAATAAGCCCACACACATATGGTCAACTGATCCTGACAAAGACACAATGGCCTGAAGTGGAGAAAATATAGCCTTTTCAACAAATGGTGCTGGAACAACTGGATATCCATATGCAAAAAGCATGAACCTGGATCCATACCTTGCATCATAAGCAAAAAAAA
>NW_025413490.1:0-2206 GCF_002201575.2 Neomonachus schauinslandi
AATTAGTTTCCCAGGTCATATGCCACTTGGGAGACTTACAGAGAAACTTAAGGAAAACCAATCATAAGAATGTTTTCCTGCACTCCTATCATTTAGATAGCAGAAATAATCTATTTCCGAACACAATTACGTATTTAGACAACCCCATGTTATACACGAACTTTTTTCCTAAGTGGAAAATCAAAATGACTCAGATAATTGATAAAGAGAAAAAACAAAAGAGCAGCAGCAAAGTGAATCTCTACCTCTTTTTGAAGTTGAACTTTCTTTTTTTCCAAATCCCAGATGTCTATCAGTAACATGCCTATCTCATTCTTAAACTTTTGAACATCTTGCTGTAATTCTTCTTTTAGACATACTTCTGATGTTCTGTAACTACATGGTGGAGAAGAACTCACATTTTCTAATTTGGGTTCCATACTTCTATAAGTATTAGTACTGTTATTAACTGCACAGAATGGCTTCTGGAACAAGACTTTTGTTTTCTTGTAAATGTTTGTAACGGCAGAACTATGGTGCCTCTTTATTTGAGCCATTTGTCTCACCTCATTGGAGCGGGAAAACCTTTTGTCAAAATGGCTTTCTGAATCACTAGACTGAGGTATACGTCCAATGTCTAATTTAGAATTAGTGCTATTTTGGTTCATACTTTTTGCCATTTGCACGTCAAACTCTTGGTCTTCTTTCACTTCAAACGTAGCGAGTGGGTTCCTTACTTTTTTAGTTTCTGTATCACTTTTAAAACTCTTATTTTTCTTAAAAACATGCTCAGTGTCTGGTTTGTTATCATTTTCACAGTCTGATTTATTTTCACTTAAAGAAAAATCAGAAGATGCCTGGCAAGCATATTTGAGACGAGACTTTTTTTGTTCAGGAAATGCCTGAACTACTAGAGGGACAGGCACTGCAAATATATCCTTTTTCTCACAATCAAGTCTATCATTTGTCAAGTTAGAAGGTGTTTCCATTAAGTTTGCTCCTTCTTTAAAGTTACCACGTAGTGACTCTTCCTTAGGATAAGGAGCAATTTTGTGTCTTTCACAAGTTGCACCGAACGTCCGCTTTAACTCACTGGTGATGTGTTTTAGATTATTTTTCCACACTAATTTGCCTTGTTTGATCGAGATTTCCTCACGCTTTTGCACAGAAGGATGTTCTGAATATACAGATATATTATCCTTTCTATCACATTTCTTATTCATTTCTGGTTCTCGAGACTTTTTTTGCAGATGCAAAAGTGGAACGTTAATTTGCTGGGCTTGATTTTCACATGTCTTTTCTGCCAGGATACATGTTTGTGAAATACCTTTATCCTTAAGTAATCAAGTATGGACAAAGAAAAATTAGAAAATAATTAAAATTGAACCGTTAAATTTCTTAATCTATGTTACGCTGCTCCCAAGTCACTATATTGTAACAAAGAAGTGACAAATAACTCGCCCTAGCTTAAGACAGAAGAAAAACATAAATCCATAAACTTAACTTTGTCAGTTTTTTTGAAATAAACAATTCATTACATGTTACATCTACCAAAAAATGAATTAGATTATTTTTTAATGTTGCAAACTTAAAAGCATTTTATCTCACTATACTTAAGAATATATATATATTTATTTATATATATAAATTATATTATAATTTTCATATTTAAGAATAGTGAGCCCCTACAGTGCATTTGAGGATTTTCTTTAAAGATTAATAACTAGAGAATAGGCAAATTTTCAATTATTAGGAGCCAAGATCAATTAACATCAATCAGAAAGAAAATTCCTAAATCTTAATTCAAATTATGTACTATGATAGTGTTATACATCACTATAATTATCTGCTTATATACAGCTCTAATATAATGTCCACTGAGAGTGGATGAGAAAAATGTTAATAATACTTACTGATTTCCTATGCTGAAATGAAATAACTGAAAAAGTTATTGTTTATTACCCAACTACAAAGGTCCCACCCTGGAAGGTGTGATTCTACAATAGGCAATTGTGCTGATTTTATGACCCCACTCTCTGAAGTCAACTACACAGACATCGCAAGGCAAAATAAATCGTTTATCTTGGCATCAGTGACTGGCAATAGAGAACTGCACATTTTGAACCACTGAGAATAATTACTCCTTCTACACGAATCTAAGTCAGTAGTCATCATTATTGTACTGCTCATAATTTCAACTGCTTAAACATATGATTCAATATTTGAT
>NW_025413491.1:0-2206 GCF_002201575.2 Neomonachus schauinslandi
AAAGGAAAGTTATAATTTCCTAAAATGGAAAAAGAGAAACTGCTTTGTAAGAATGGGAGTTTTTCCAAAATGTAAAAATATAAAACTAGTTGGGAAAGAAAAAACAAAACAACACCGTCTTCAGGATAGTGATTACCTCTGTGGAAGGAAAGAATGGGATTGAGTAAAGGGGAAAAAAAGAAACTCCAAGCACACATATATTAATTTAATTTCTTGAAAGATTTAAAAATGCTAACATTTCACCACGTGCTTCACACGTGGTGAAGATTAAGAAACACACATTAAGAAAATGTTAGAGGTGACTTTATTACATAAATATCCACAACATACCCATGCATACACACACACACACAATTTGTATATATAAACATACAAAACATTGTTAAATGAATAAGTAAACTACAGAAATTCTTATCATTCAGCAATTTTATCTTTTTACCATATGTTTTGTGATTCCTCTGTATGGATGACCTGGTTCACTCCGTCTAGTATTCCATTATATGATAATGCATTTATGTGTGTACACATCTACCTTGATCAAACTTTCTAGAGGCTTGCCTCGTTTATTAGCTTTCAAAGAAATAGATTTTAAAAATCATCTCCATTAATGTTTTTTTCCTAGGTTATTAATTTGTGTTTTGCTTTTACCATTCTGTTGCTTCAACTTTCCTACTGTTTTCACTTCTTCATCTAGCTTCTTGGATTAAATGCTAGCTCATTTAAATTTAGTAAATATATTTAATAAGACTATTCATAACTTCTAAGTACTGCTTTATCTATATCTCACAAATTTTTTCGTATTTTAGTGTGTTGATAAAACCATTACAGTTTATGATTCTCTTTGTGAAGTATTTTTTCACTTATTCATTGTTTAAGCTTTTGTGTTTTTCAGATTTTCTAACCTATAGGATTTTAATTACTAGTGGTAGTAGTTAATTTCTAAATAAATTACATAGTAATTAGATAATATGGTTTGGATAACTATGACTTTTTGTGACTGAGAGTATACAGTTAATTTTATACATATCTAATGTGTTGCATGCATGCTTTAGGAGATGTGTATCCTCTGTTGTGTTGTCTTTTGGGTGCAGGCATATGTAAATTCACAATTATGTCCTATGCGTTCCTCAGATTCTCTGTATATTCTCCAAATATGTGGTTTCTGAAAGAGGTGTTAAATTTTGCCATTATGCTTACATGAGCTTTTCAATTTTATTTTGTAATTCTGAATTTTTTGTAGTTGTTGGCTTTTGGTGTTTTATAGTTTAACTCTATATTGTTAGGCAAATACAAATTTATAACTTCTATAGCCTTTTCATGAAGTATAGCTTATTTGCTTTATTCACATTAATGTGTTGACTTCATATTCTGTTTTGACAGATATTGTTGCACCAGCTCTTTTTTGGTTCATATATGCTTAGTATATTTCTTTTTTTCCTTTTTATATTTTCTGTTTCAGAGTGTGTTTGTGTGCATGCGTGTATAGCAGTGTGCCTTATAAGCAGCATATAACCGATTTTTTTTATATCCATGCTGATAATTTCTGATTTTTAATAGAGTGATTTAATCTATTTACATTTATTGTCGTTACAATGTACTTTGAGCTACACTGACCACCTTATTTTGTATTTTTCTTTCATCAGAGATTTCTCCTGGTCTCTTTTTTCTTCCTTTCCTAATTTTTGTTGGATTGATAATTAAAGTTTAGTATTTTCTCTATCAATTTTTTATTTATATATATTAAAATTTCTCAGCTATTACATCTTTGACTAATTTGCTGCAATATCCCTCTATTATCTTTTACTAGAATCCACTAAAATTTTATGAAACAGTGATTCTCAAAGAACACTCCATATAAACAACTCTTTCCATTTTTTCTCTTTATACTGCATCCTGAGGAAAATTCTCAGTTCTTTCTTCCAGTTTATTAATTCTTTAACTTTGGACATTCTAGAGTTAATTCTTTTAGTTTCATGTCTTTTTTTTCACGCCTATATGTTTTCTGGGATTACTAATCAGATCTTTTTCCTATTCACATAATCTTATATTTTTTTCAATAAAGATCATTTCAGGGGCGCCTGGGTGGCTCACCGGGCTGAGGATACGATTCTTGATTTGGGCTCAGGTCATGATCTCAGGATCCTGAGATGTATCCCCGACTGAGGCTCCCCGCTCAGCAGGTAGTCTGCTTGAGATTCTCTCTCTC
>NW_025413492.1:0-2206 GCF_002201575.2 Neomonachus schauinslandi
TGGGAAGAGATGTGCCCAGTCAGCCCTGAAGTTGGCATGAGCTAAATCTAGCACATCACTGGATTTATTTTTTTTATTTTTTATTTTTTTAAAGATTTTATTTATTTATTTGAGACAGAGAGAATGAGAGAGAGAGAGAGAGAGCACATGAGAGGGGTTAGGGTCAGAGGGAGAAGCAGACTCCCTGCCGAGCAGGGAGCCCAATGCGGGACTCGATCCAGGGACTCCAGGATCATGACCTGAGCCGAAGGCAGTCGCTTAACCAACTGAGCCACCCAGGCGCCCCATCACTGGATTTAAAGATCACTTACTATGTTAGGTGTTGAGGAGGAAAAAAAAGAGAAGCCTTGCTTCTTGTATGTACACAAACATAGCCTTTTTGGTAGCAAATGCTTTTTAAGAAGAGCTATTCTATGAATTTGCATATGGTTTATAATAACTCTATAGAGTACATTGGTATCTATCAGAGATAGGGTTCTATCTGTGGGCTTAATTGAATTGACACGATTATGGTACAATTAATATAAATACACATGCAAGAGCTTTAGCTACTTAGTTCTTATATTTATTCATTCATTATTCCATTTACTAAGTGTTTATGGAAGGAATCCTACACTATGTCAGACACTAGGGATATGATAACAGATTGACATGATCTCTGCCTCTAGGAGCTTACTAAGTATCCTCTGTTTATAATACAAGTTCAGGTAATTTCTGGATCTTGTTATTATAATGCATTTTGGAGAGGGATATAAAGGAAAATGGGAGAAGCAATGGATATTGTTAGGAAAGGTCACTGAAAAGATGTGACCTCTGGTTGACCCATGAGCTGGACCTGGGCACTAGGAGGCTCCTTACCCATTCCACTCTCCTTGGAATATGGGCTCTGCTTGCCAGAGCCTTTCTCCCTCCCAGTGGCTGCTCTGAGACAACACCTTGAGAAAGTGGTGTGGTGTTGAGAACACGCATGGTATGTGTGACTGAATCTTTGTATAAAATTTTAAGATTTGGCAGGCATGTGTGGGGATCCATTCATCTTGTGGCTGCCCAAGACAAGCCTGCTATGTAAGTTCCTTTCACTTATTGAAACTGCTTCCTACTAATCTGGAACAGCATGCTTCTTTCTTCAGTCTCTCCCTGTCCTCCATGTTTAGAGGCCAGTTTTCAGACTATGCCCCAGAAGCTCCCAAGGGGATCACAAACCAAGAGATATATGTTGAAACAGTTTCTTCTGTCACCAAGAAGTCATTGCCTTAACTACCCTCCATCAATTCCTCCTTTTTACACCCAGATAATCCAATCATCTTTTTTACACCCATGTCACTTTTCACACCCAAATAATCGATCACTTCTTATACTTATATAGTAACACTACTTTTCATAGAAAATGCCTAAATATTTCTTTAGAACTTGCAGAAGTATTCCAAAATATTTCCTGAGCACCTACTATGTGCCAGGGATAGGAGAAATATACATATGCTACTTTTCTCTTTCCCTCACTGGGTTTACAGAATTTCACTTTACAATGAATAAGGAAGCGTATGGAGGGGAATGGTATGGAATACACAATGATAGAAAGTAGACAGGATCAGATTTGACTTCTCTCATCCACTGTTACCTTTCACAGTATTTTGAAGGAAGGTAAATAAATATATATATTTTCTAAACTGGAAGGTAGCTGGCACTAACTCCTAGAGCCATAGGCATTCTTAGTTCCTCACATGCCTCACTCACCCTGCTTCGCCCACTTTAATCACCTACTTAATTTCCATCAACTAGTGTTTCCCCAAAACTGCCAAATCAGGAAACCAGCAGGCCCTTGACCAAAAACACAGGTTCCCAGCTCATCATTTAGAGATTGTGGTTCAAAAGATACGCAGATATATATCCACGTGAAAGAAATTTTGATGTGCTTAATGAGTGCCCTAGATTGATGTAACATAGTGTTTTATGTGTCATTGAACTTAATACAAGCATCTCTGGTGAGATAGAGTTTGAGTTTATCTGAGTTCAGTCTCAACTATGGCTGCACATCGCTAATAAATTGCTTGGAGTCGGGCCCAAACACTCTCTAAAAAACAAAACAAGATGAAACGAAACAAAGTTTCCAGCTAATTCTAATATGCAAACTGAGCTAAGAGTCCCTATCACTGGTATAGAGAGACTTGGTTTACTATCAATACTGATAAACAATTATTCAGGGATG
>NW_025413493.1:0-2206 GCF_002201575.2 Neomonachus schauinslandi
TGGGAAGAGATGTGCCCAGTCAGCCCTGAAGTTGGCATGAGCTAAATCTAGCACATCACTGGATTTATTTTTTTTATTTTTTATTTTTTTAAAGATTTTATTTATTTATTTGAGACAGAGAGAATGAGAGAGAGAGAGAGAGAGCACATGAGAGGGGTTAGGGTCAGAGGGAGAAGCAGACTCCCTGCCGAGCAGGGAGCCCAATGCGGGACTCGATCCAGGGACTCCAGGATCATGACCTGAGCCGAAGGCAGTCGCTTAACCAACTGAGCCACCCAGGCGCCCCATCACTGGATTTAAAGATCACTTACTATGTTAGGTGTTGAGGAGGAAAAAAAAGAGAAGCCTTGCTTCTTGTATGTACACAAACATAGCCTTTTTGGTAGCAAATGCTTTTTAAGAAGAGCTATTCTATGAATTTGCATATGGTTTATAATAACTCTATAGAGTACATTGGTATCTATCAGAGATAGGGTTCTATCTGTGGGCTTAATTGAATTGACACGATTATGGTACAATTAATATAAATACACATGCAAGAGCTTTAGCTACTTAGTTCTTATATTTATTCATTCATTATTCCATTTACTAAGTGTTTATGGAAGGAATCCTACACTATGTCAGACACTAGGGATATGATAACAGATTGACATGATCTCTGCCTCTAGGAGCTTACTAAGTATCCTCTGTTTATAATACAAGTTCAGGTAATTTCTGGATCTTGTTATTATAATGCATTTTGGAGAGGGATATAAAGGAAAATGGGAGAAGCAATGGATATTGTTAGGAAAGGTCACTGAAAAGATGTGACCTCTGGTTGACCCATGAGCTGGACCTGGGCACTAGGAGGCTCCTTACCCATTCCACTCTCCTTGGAATATGGGCTCTGCTTGCCAGAGCCTTTCTCCCTCCCAGTGGCTGCTCTGAGACAACACCTTGAGAAAGTGGTGTGGTGTTGAGAACACGCATGGTATGTGTGACTGAATCTTTGTATAAAATTTTAAGATTTGGCAGGCATGTGTGGGGATCCATTCATCTTGTGGCTGCCCAAGACAAGCCTGCTATGTAAGTTCCTTTCACTTATTGAAACTGCTTCCTACTAATCTGGAACAGCATGCTTCTTTCTTCAGTCTCTCCCTGTCCTCCATGTTTAGAGGCCAGTTTTCAGACTATGCCCCAGAAGCTCCCAAGGGGATCACAAACCAAGAGATATATGTTGAAACAGTTTCTTCTGTCACCAAGAAGTCATTGCCTTAACTACCCTCCATCAATTCCTCCTTTTTACACCCAGATAATCCAATCATCTTTTTTACACCCATGTCACTTTTCACACCCAAATAATCGATCACTTCTTATACTTATATAGTAACACTACTTTTCATAGAAAATGCCTAAATATTTCTTTAGAACTTGCAGAAGTATTCCAAAATATTTCCTGAGCACCTACTATGTGCCAGGGATAGGAGAAATATACATATGCTACTTTTCTCTTTCCCTCACTGGGTTTACAGAATTTCACTTTACAATGAATAAGGAAGCGTATGGAGGGGAATGGTATGGAATACACAATGATAGAAAGTAGACAGGATCAGATTTGACTTCTCTCATCCACTGTTACCTTTCACAGTATTTTGAAGGAAGGTAAATAAATATATATATTTTCTAAACTGGAAGGTAGCTGGCACTAACTCCTAGAGCCATAGGCATTCTTAGTTCCTCACATGCCTCACTCACCCTGCTTCGCCCACTTTAATCACCTACTTAATTTCCATCAACTAGTGTTTCCCCAAAACTGCCAAATCAGGAAACCAGCAGGCCCTTGACCAAAAACACAGGTTCCCAGCTCATCATTTAGAGATTGTGGTTCAAAAGATACGCAGATATATATCCACGTGAAAGAAATTTTGATGTGCTTAATGAGTGCCCTAGATTGATGTAACATAGTGTTTTATGTGTCATTGAACTTAATACAAGCATCTCTGGTGAGATAGAGTTTGAGTTTATCTGAGTTCAGTCTCAACTATGGCTGCACATCGCTAATAAATTGCTTGGAGTCGGGCCCAAACACTCTCTAAAAAACAAAACAAGATGAAACGAAACAAAGTTTCCAGCTAATTCTAATATGCAAACTGAGCTAAGAGTCCCTATCACTGGTATAGAGAGACTTGGTTTACTATCAATACTGATAAACAATTATTCAGGGATG
>NW_025413494.1:0-2205 GCF_002201575.2 Neomonachus schauinslandi
AGAGAGGGAACACAAGCTGGGGGAGTGGGAGAGGGAGAAGACAGTCTGGCCATTAAAACCCCATGAGGTAAACACTCCGAGATTGTCCGTATTGCCATGGACATTTTTGTACATGCATCTCGGAGCCCTTATAGGGGAATTCTGTATGATAAATTCCCAGAGAAACCGTTCCTTTTACAACAGCAGGCTTTATAAATTACCATTTTCGTCTTCTTCCAAGGGCCTTGACATAACAGCCTGTTCCTGATCAAAATCTCATAAAAGTCCTTAGGAAATATTGTACATTATTTTTTTTAAGATTTTATTTATTTATTTGACAGAGAGATAGAGAGCTCAAGCAGGGGAGTGGCAGGCAGAGGGAGAGGGAGAAGCAGGCTCCCCGCTGAGCAGGGAGCCCGGAATCGGGGCTCGATCCCGGGACTCTGGGATCATGACCTGAGCGGAAGGCAGACACTTAACCAGCTGAGCCACCCAGGCGCCCCAGAAATAGTGTACATTAAATAACTGTTGGTTATTTTCATGATTATTATTTCCTTTGTTTCACAAAATCACTGGTCTCATGAGGAGAAATCCATTCCTTCAGTCAACAGTTCCTGATGAGCTCTGCCCTCAAGACGTTGACAGTCTCATTGTGGAGGGATGTGTCAGCTGGCCATTAAAACCCCATGAGGTAAACACTCCAGGGGTGGTAACCACAGGGGAGATAAGGGAGCCTGGAGGAGGGACATTAACCAGTCTTAAGAAGGGAAAGGGATGATGAGAAAGAAGTAACAGCTTCAATTATCCAAAGACTTCAGGTAGCTCAGTCGTTAGGCGTCTGCCTTCGGCTCAGGTCATGATCCCAGGGTCCTGGGATCGAGCCCCACATCGGGCTCTCTGCTCAGCGGGAAGCCTGCTTCTCCCTCTCCCACTCCCCCTGATTGTGTTCCCTCTCTCGCTGTATCTCTCTCTGACAAATAAATAAATAAAATCTTAAAAAAAAAAAAAAAAGACATCTTTCGTTCTGAGAGTACACCCTTCCTTTTTTTTTGGTATTAAAATGTCTTTTCTTTTATGAAGCAGTGGTTGTAGTACATGATAGTTGTTTTTCTTTAATATTCTTGTCTGACTGAACTAAAAGCTGGCAACCACAGCTGGGACACCGTCCTCATTTTTCAAACTTTTGACTATTGATGACATCTAAAAGTCTGGGGACCTCTGAGCCAAGGGACTTCTTTTATCATTATTATTGAGGTATAATTAACATATAGTGTTATAGCTGAGCCAAGTGACTTCTAAGGTTCTTTCCATCCCTGTGGTTAAAAGATCCTCTGCTTGGGGCACCTGGGTGGCTCAGTCGTTAAGCGTCTGCCTTCGGCTCAGGTCATGATCCCAGGGTCCTGGGTTCGAGCCCGCATCGGGCTCCCTGCTCAGTGGGGGGCCTGCTTCTCCCTCTCCCACTCCCCCTGCTTGTATTCCCTCTCTCGCTGTGTCTCTCTCTGTCAAATAAATAAATAAAATCTTTAGGGCGCCTGGGTGGCTCAGTTGGTTGAGCGACTGCCTTCGGCTCAGGTCATGATCCCGGAGTCCTGGGATCGAGTCCCACATCGGGCTCCTGGCTCAGCGGGGATCCTGCTTCTCCCTCTGACCCTATCCCCTCTCATGCTGTTTCTCTCTCTCTCTCTCAAATAAATAAATAAAATCTTTAAAAAAATAAAATAAAAAAATAAATAAAATCTTTAAAAAAAAAAAAGATCCTCTGCTCAACAGTGATTAAGTCCCAAAGTTAAATTAAGTTTGGAATCTGTGAACCAAATCTTTTTCAACAGACCCAAGGTAAAAAATAAATACATAAATACCTGAATAAATAAAAGAAAGAAAAACGATTTGGTACCCCCTCAAACATTTTCATTTTTTGGTTCCCAAAGCACATAAGAGTGCCTCAAGTTTTCATCTAGACTTGCTCTCCTATTCCCAGGAAATGCAGCACGAAGAAGAGAAACCACAGAAATAACAGAAGTGATATGGGAAAAATCAATTTGATGCCGTTTTCACAAGCCTTTAAAATAAAGCAATTTAGGTGATGATGGGGTTTCTTTTTTTTTTTTAAGATTTTATTTATTTATTTGACAGAGAGGAGAGACAGCGAGAGAGGGAACACAAGCTGGGGGAGTGGGAGAGGGAGAAGACAGTCTGGCCATTAAAACCCCATGAGGTAAACACTCC
>NW_025413495.1:0-2205 GCF_002201575.2 Neomonachus schauinslandi
CAGGGTAGGGTCTTTCCTTCTCAAAAGCTCCAGAAGGCCCAGGAGCTAGGTATGGAAAGAAAGAATCTGGGCTAGGATTTGGGGTCTTGGCTTCTGGCCCCACCTCTGCCACTGAGCCATGTGACCTTGAGTGACTCTATCTTGTCCAGATCTCAGTTTCCACATCTAGAAAGGACGGGCTGGCCGAAGGAGCCTTTCAGATCCCTTCTGTGGTGGTATTCCAGGAGCTCAAGGAAGGGGTGGGGGTAGGGCCTGCCTTCGAAGAAACTCGATCTTCTCTCTCTGGGCCTGGGAGCTGGTTTCTCTTTTCCAAAGCTGGTGTGTGTGGCTGGTAGTCTGGACTGCCTTGGGCTCAGGTGGAGATGGAGGCCAAGTCAGGGGTCTTTTCATGGGACAGTTAACCCTGACTCCTGAGGTTGTTGGCTGCCTGGGGGTTTTGGGGGCCTGGTGAACTGACCTAAAAATAATCCAACTTCAAAAAGTAACTTCCTGGAGCCAGGGTAAGGGAGGGCTTAGGAAAGCAGCCTCCCCCCCGGGGGGGCCCTTGTTGCAGCTGCAACCCTTGCCCATGGGATTACCCAGGGCTGCAGCCCGAGGGCTGTGTCCACCGGAATTGGAGGGGGCAGAGTTCCAACTGCCACCCAAAGCCCCAGCATTAAAGGCCAAAGTGGCCGGAAACTTTTGTGTTTATAAAAAGGTCTTATCCCAGAGCATCTTCCCTGGCACCAGCTGGGTCTGCTGCCTGTCTGCTGCTTACCTGCCAGTCTGGCTCTTGGGGCAGGTGTGTGTGTGGGGGTGAGCCATGTCTAGCTGAAATGGGTCTATCGGGGCACCTCTCCTTGATGGGGCCTCACTTCCCCGGGGCAGGTCCCTTTCCTGGATCTGTCTTCTTACAAGTGGGCCACTGTCTCAGGTCCACCCCTGGCTCCGGTATTTCTAGGGATTGGGTTCCTTTCCTTGCTCCCTATGACCTTGAGTTTCTGCCTGTGACCCTCAGTGTATTTCTTCTCCTACCAGACCTAGCTTCAAAAGCTGGCTCTTTTACAAGCTGCAAGATGTGGGCATGGCTCTGAACTTCTTTTGAGCCTAAGTTTCTTCATCTAAGAAACAAAGATAATGATGATTACCTTATGGGGTTGTCTGAGTATTATATGAGGAAAAGCATCGCAGATGCTCACGTGGTACCTCCCTCGTCCCCTTTAGAGAGCCCACTCTCCAGCCCCTGACTGCCCTTGGAGGGGTGCGTTAAGTCCCGGGGAAGTACTGACCTGCTGGGTCCGCAGATACTTGGGGGAGTGATTTCCTAAGGATCCCCGGGGTAAGGAGTGCCCAGTGAGCGCGTGCCCCCCCCCCCCCCCCCCCCGCCGTGTCTAGAGAGCAGGGGTCAGGAAGAGAAGCCGGAGGACCTGATGCAAAGGGAAGGCTAGCCGCCATCTCTGGCCCTTCCCAGGCTCCCTCTCCAGGCCCAGTGTTTATCCCTCTGCCGCGGCTGCTGACACGCTTTGCTGACACCCGTCCAGGCTGGCCTCGGCCCCGGGCGCGGAGGGGGCGGGGGGCCGCTGGCGGGCTGCCCGAGGGAAGCCACGCCGCCAGCCCGCGGGCCGGGCGGGGGAGGGGGCGCGTCGCCGGGCCGACCCGGCCCGAGGCACCTGTGTCTGGGGCACAGCTGTGTTCGCCCCCTGCTGGGGACCCCAGTCCCCGCTGTGCTCCCTGGGGCGGGGAGTCCCCCGGGCGGGTGGCTGTGTGTGACAAGAGAATGCGGGGAAAGGGCTGGGAGCCCCCGAGGCAGGGGTCCCTGCTCACGTGCCTGCTCATCCCCGCCCCCCAGGCCGCAAGTTCATCATCGCCAACGCTCGGGTGGAGAACTGCGCCGTCATCTACTGCAACGACGGCTTCTGCGAGCTGTGCGGCTACTCGCGGGCCGAGGTGATGCAGCGGCCCTGCACCTGCGACTTCCTGCACGGGCCGCGCACGCAGCGCCGCGCGGCCGCGCAGATCGCGCAGGCCCTGCTGGGCGCGGAGGAGCGCAAAGTGGAGATCGCCTTCTACCGGAAGGATGGTAGGCGGGGGCGGGGCCGCGACGAGGGGGCGGGGCCGCGACGAGGGGGCGGGGCCGCGACGAGGGGGCGGGGCCGCGACGAGGGGGCGGGGCCGCGAGGGACATGGGTGGGAAAAGGGGCAGCGGGATCCGGGAGGCCCGAGGGT
>NW_025413496.1:0-2205 GCF_002201575.2 Neomonachus schauinslandi
AGAGAGGGAACACAAGCTGGGGGAGTGGGAGAGGGAGAAGACAGTCTGGCCATTAAAACCCCATGAGGTAAACACTCCGAGATTGTCCGTATTGCCATGGACATTTTTGTACATGCATCTCGGAGCCCTTATAGGGGAATTCTGTATGATAAATTCCCAGAGAAACCGTTCCTTTTACAACAGCAGGCTTTATAAATTACCATTTTCGTCTTCTTCCAAGGGCCTTGACATAACAGCCTGTTCCTGATCAAAATCTCATAAAAGTCCTTAGGAAATATTGTACATTATTTTTTTTAAGATTTTATTTATTTATTTGACAGAGAGATAGAGAGCTCAAGCAGGGGAGTGGCAGGCAGAGGGAGAGGGAGAAGCAGGCTCCCCGCTGAGCAGGGAGCCCGGAATCGGGGCTCGATCCCGGGACTCTGGGATCATGACCTGAGCGGAAGGCAGACACTTAACCAGCTGAGCCACCCAGGCGCCCCAGAAATAGTGTACATTAAATAACTGTTGGTTATTTTCATGATTATTATTTCCTTTGTTTCACAAAATCACTGGTCTCATGAGGAGAAATCCATTCCTTCAGTCAACAGTTCCTGATGAGCTCTGCCCTCAAGACGTTGACAGTCTCATTGTGGAGGGATGTGTCAGCTGGCCATTAAAACCCCATGAGGTAAACACTCCAGGGGTGGTAACCACAGGGGAGATAAGGGAGCCTGGAGGAGGGACATTAACCAGTCTTAAGAAGGGAAAGGGATGATGAGAAAGAAGTAACAGCTTCAATTATCCAAAGACTTCAGGTAGCTCAGTCGTTAGGCGTCTGCCTTCGGCTCAGGTCATGATCCCAGGGTCCTGGGATCGAGCCCCACATCGGGCTCTCTGCTCAGCGGGAAGCCTGCTTCTCCCTCTCCCACTCCCCCTGATTGTGTTCCCTCTCTCGCTGTATCTCTCTCTGACAAATAAATAAATAAAATCTTAAAAAAAAAAAAAAAAGACATCTTTCGTTCTGAGAGTACACCCTTCCTTTTTTTTTGGTATTAAAATGTCTTTTCTTTTATGAAGCAGTGGTTGTAGTACATGATAGTTGTTTTTCTTTAATATTCTTGTCTGACTGAACTAAAAGCTGGCAACCACAGCTGGGACACCGTCCTCATTTTTCAAACTTTTGACTATTGATGACATCTAAAAGTCTGGGGACCTCTGAGCCAAGGGACTTCTTTTATCATTATTATTGAGGTATAATTAACATATAGTGTTATAGCTGAGCCAAGTGACTTCTAAGGTTCTTTCCATCCCTGTGGTTAAAAGATCCTCTGCTTGGGGCACCTGGGTGGCTCAGTCGTTAAGCGTCTGCCTTCGGCTCAGGTCATGATCCCAGGGTCCTGGGTTCGAGCCCGCATCGGGCTCCCTGCTCAGTGGGGGGCCTGCTTCTCCCTCTCCCACTCCCCCTGCTTGTATTCCCTCTCTCGCTGTGTCTCTCTCTGTCAAATAAATAAATAAAATCTTTAGGGCGCCTGGGTGGCTCAGTTGGTTGAGCGACTGCCTTCGGCTCAGGTCATGATCCCGGAGTCCTGGGATCGAGTCCCACATCGGGCTCCTGGCTCAGCGGGGATCCTGCTTCTCCCTCTGACCCTATCCCCTCTCATGCTGTTTCTCTCTCTCTCTCTCAAATAAATAAATAAAATCTTTAAAAAAATAAAATAAAAAAATAAATAAAATCTTTAAAAAAAAAAAAGATCCTCTGCTCAACAGTGATTAAGTCCCAAAGTTAAATTAAGTTTGGAATCTGTGAACCAAATCTTTTTCAACAGACCCAAGGTAAAAAATAAATACATAAATACCTGAATAAATAAAAGAAAGAAAAACGATTTGGTACCCCCTCAAACATTTTCATTTTTTGGTTCCCAAAGCACATAAGAGTGCCTCAAGTTTTCATCTAGACTTGCTCTCCTATTCCCAGGAAATGCAGCACGAAGAAGAGAAACCACAGAAATAACAGAAGTGATATGGGAAAAATCAATTTGATGCCGTTTTCACAAGCCTTTAAAATAAAGCAATTTAGGTGATGATGGGGTTTCTTTTTTTTTTTTAAGATTTTATTTATTTATTTGACAGAGAGGAGAGACAGCGAGAGAGGGAACACAAGCTGGGGGAGTGGGAGAGGGAGAAGACAGTCTGGCCATTAAAACCCCATGAGGTAAACACTCC
>NW_025413497.1:0-2204 GCF_002201575.2 Neomonachus schauinslandi
TCCCTTGCCTTTGGCGATGTTTCTAGGAAGAAGTTGCTTCGGCTGAGGTCAAAGAGGTTGCTGCCTGTGTTCTCCTTTAGGATTTTGATGGACTCCTGTCTCACATTGAGGTCTTTCAACCATTTGGAGTCTATTTTTGTGTGTGGTGTAAGGAAATGGTCCAGTTTCATTCTTCTGCATGTGGCTATCCAATTTTCCCAACACCATTTGTTGAAGAGACTATCTTTGTTCCATTGGACATTCTTTCCTGCTTTGTCAAAGATGAGTTGACCATAGAGTTGAGGGTCCATTTCTGGGCTCTCTATTCTGTTCCATTGCTCTATGTGTCTGTTTTTGTGCCAGTACCATGCTGTCTTGATGATGACAGCTTTGTAATAGAGCTGGAAGTCCGGAATTGTGATGCCGCCGGCTTTGCTTTTCTTTTTCAACATTCCTCTGGCTATGCGGGGTCTTTTCTGGTTCCATACAAATTTTAGGATGATTTGTTCCATTTCTTTGAAAAAAGTGGATGGTATTTTGATGGGGATTGCATTGAATGTGTAGATTGCTCTAGGTAGCATTGACATCTTCACAATATTTGTTCTTCCAATCCATGAGCATGGAACGTTTTTCCATTTCTTTGTGTCTTCCTCAATTTCTTTATGAGTATTTTATATTTTTCTGAGTACAGATCCTTTGTCTCTTTGGTTAGATTTATTCCTAGGTATCTTATGGTTTGGGGTGCAATTGTAAATGGGATCGACTCCTTAATTGCTCTTTCTTCTGTCTTGTTGTTGGTGTATAAGAATGCCACTGACTTCTGTGCTTTGATTTTATATCCTGCCACTTTACTGAATTCCCGTATGAGTTCTAGCAGTTTTGGGGTGGAGTCTTTGGGGTTTTCCACATAAAGTATCATATCATCTGCAAAGAGTGAGAGTTTGACTTCTTCTTTGCCGATTTGGATGCCTTTGATTTCTTTTTGTTGCCTGAGTGCTGTGGCTAGGACTTCCAATACTATGTTGAATAGCAGTGGTGATAGTGGACATCCCTGCCGCGTTCCTGACCTTAGGGGGAAAGCTCTCAGTTTTTCCCCATTGAGAATGATATTCGCTGTAGGTTTTTTATAGATGGCTTTTATGATATTGAGGTATGTACCCTCGATCCCTATACTCTGAAGAGTTTTGATCAAGAAAGGATGCTGTACTTTGTCAAAAGCTTTTTCTGCATCTATTGAGAGGATCATAGGATTCTTGTTCTTTCTTTTGTTAATGTATTGTATCACATTGATTGATTTGTGGATGTTGAACCAACCTTGCAGCCCATGGATAAATCCCACTTGGTCATGGTGAATAATCCTTTTAATGTACTGTTGGATCCTATTGGCTAGTATTTTTGTGAGAATTTTTGCGTCCATGTTCATCAGGGATATTGGTCTGTAATTCTCCTTTTTGATGGGGTCTTTGTCTGGTTTTGGGATCAAGGTAATGCTGGCTCATAAAATGAGTTTGGAAGTTTTCCTTTCATTTCTATTTTTTGGAACAGTTTCAGAAGAATAGGTATTAATTCTTCTTGAAATGTTTGGTAGAATTCCCCTGGGAAGCCATCTGGCCCTGGGCTTTTGTTTTTTGGGTGATTTTTGATGACTGCTTCAATTTCCTTAGTGGTTATAGGTCTGTTCAGGTTTTCTATTTCTTCCTGGTTCAGTTTTGGTAGTTGATACATCTCTAGGAATGCCCCCATTTCTTCCAGGTTATCTAATTTGCTGGCATAGAGTTACTCATAATATGTTCTTATAATTGTTTGTATTTCTTTGGTGTTGGTTGTGATCTCTCCTCTTTCATTCATGATTTTGTTGATTTGGGTCATTTCTCTTCTCTTTTTGATAAGTCTGGCCAGGGGTTTATCAATCTTGTTAGTTCTTTCAAAGAACCAGCTCCTAGTTTCGTTGATCTGTTGTACTGTTCTTTTAGTTTCTATTTCATTGATTTCTGCTCTGATCTTTATTATTTCTCTTCTCCTGCTGGGTTTAGGCTTTATTTGCTCTTCTTTCTCCAGCTCCTTTATGTGTAGGGTTAGGTTGTATACTTGAGACCTTTCTTATTTCTTGAGAAAGGCTTGTATTGCTATATACTTTCCTCTTAGGACTGCCTTTGCTGCATCCCAAAGATTTTGAACAGTTGTGTTTTCATTTTCATTGGTTTCCATGTATTTTTTTAATTCTT
>NW_025413498.1:0-2202 GCF_002201575.2 Neomonachus schauinslandi
GCAACAACCACAAGATGCGCATCACCCCAGAGCACGTGCAGAGGGCCCTGGGCAACAACCAGTACCTGAGCCGCCTCTTTGAGAATAACACCTACTCTCGGGTGGAAGCCGTGCCCCAACCCAAGGAGTAGTGAGGCCCGGGTACCAAAGCCCACAGCCTCATCTAGTCCCCAGTGCTGCGCATAGATGAGGGAGGCCTGCTCTTCTGTCAGCAAAAGCCATTAAAGGATTTAAATCCAGGGCCGTGCTTCTGACTGCTCTCTGTTTCTGTCCTTCTGAGCGGGAGGTGTCTGGGAGACGTCCAGGAGATCTCCCATGGGGAGTGGAGGGTGCAAGGGGCTGTCGGTGTGGGACGCTGGAGTCGGGTATTTCAGGGAGCAGTTTACTGGGGACAGTGTTTGCCGGGTGGGGGTGGGGGGATGGCCCTGCCGGGAGTAGCTGGTTGTGGGGGAAAGACGTCCTCACTGGCTCTGAGCCAGTCAAGGCCTGTGAGGCCAGGAGGTTGGCCGGGGGGGGTGGGCAGGGGGTCTCCCGGCCATACTGAATTCCCAGAACGATGGTGGTAACCGGGGTGGGGCTGCAGACCAAGGCTGAGGTGCTGCAGGCTTTATTGGTGGTAGGGGAACGTGCGGAGGTCAGGAGGAGATGGCAGTGGGGGGTGGGGGTGGGTAGAGAGGGTGGCATAGCAGTTGACGTGAACTTAATGGGGGGCAGGGGCCTTACATGAAGATTGAGGAGCGATGGGAAACCGGGAAGAGGTATACAGGAAAGGAACTATGCTCAGCTTGATTTCATTCGTGCCCGGCCTCATTCCAAAAAAGGACTTGAAATAGGGATTATTAGCTAGTGCTGTGATACTCTGTGGAGTATATCCTGTTCTGTCTTGTGGACACTGGTAAATAGGAACATCAAAGGTATTATCTGGCCTAAGACATGCAATCCTTGAAGTTCTTAATAGATATTAATAGATTTATTTATTTATATATGTATTTATTTGAGTGGAAGAGAGGGGAGGGCCCAGAGGGTGAGGGGGAGAGAGAATCTTAAGCAGGTTCCACACTCAGTGCAGAGCCTGACTCGGGGCTGAATCTCACAACCCTGAGATTGTGACCTAAGTCAAAATCAGGAGTCGGTTGCTTAACCGACTGAGCCACCCCAGGCACCCCGTAACAGATTTATTTACAAATGTATTCCTTTATAAACACATTTATTAGTCTCATTCTCAGATGAAACACCTAACCTGTCTATGGTCATATATTTGATGGAGCGACCTAGAGTGAATGCCTGTTTGGAAAGGTATAAGTATGTTCTGTGTAAGTTCTGTCCCGAGTGGTGGACTCACAAGTACATACGATTCTTATAAACACTCTTGTGCTGTTTATGGTTAAAAATAGTTGTCACAGCAAGTGTTCTGGCAGCCTGTCCCCTTCCTGTGACTGTCAACATTTAACATTTTCTCCTGTTCATTGTCTGCTCGAGGACCCCCCCTCTGTCCCCCCCTGGCCCGTCATAGAGGGCTGCTCAGAGGTTGCCCCAGAGGCTTCAACAATGGGATCAGAGGAGCTGGGCTGGCCAACCCAGTTCACCACTTTCTGGCCATGTGACCTTGGACAGTCCTCTCTTCTCTCTGAGCAGCACTTTCCTCATGTGTGAAATGGGGACAATAAGAGTTCCTCCATCTTTGGATTTTCACAAAGATTAAGTTAATGTGTGCCTGTTAGCTGCTGCAGAACACAGTGCCCGGCACAGAGTGTGCCCTTAATGAGTAGCTGCATGTGTCCCTTTGTGTAGACCAGATGCTTAGGGGTGCTTCTCCAAGTAGCCCCTGGGCCTGGCTCTCCCATGATGGCTGGACGCCTGGGCCTCTGGCTGTGAAACCACAGCCTTCTGAACCCTGTGGAGAGACAGGAGAGTGCCACGTAGAGGAAGAAGCCAGAGGTACACACCTGGGAACCAGACAGGCCTCGGCCTGGTTTCCTCTCTGCTCCCCTCTGCCTGGTGACTCACCCTCTCTCTGCCTCCTTCCACCATCTGTCAAAGTATGGAGCTGGCTTTGCCTTTGCCTACTTCACAGGAGTGTCCTGACAATAACAGTGTCAGGGTTGTGTTTAGAGCTCATTGGAATATGCGCTTGTATAAATCCAAGAAACTTTTCTTGCTCCGTAATGCCATTCAATCCAGTATTTTCAGAAACCTCACTGT
>NW_025413499.1:0-2202 GCF_002201575.2 Neomonachus schauinslandi
GAAGAATGTGTATTCCGTTGCTTTGGGGTGGAATGTTCTGAATATGTCTGTAAAGTCCATTTGGTCCAGTGTGTCATTTAAAGTCTTTATTTCCTTGTTGATCTTTTGCTTAGATGATCTGTCCATTTCAGTGAGGGGGGTGTTAAAGTCCCCCACTATTCTTGTATTGTTGTCGATGTGTTTCTTTGCTTTTGTTATTAATTGGCTTATATAATTGGCTGCTCCCATGTTAGGGGCATAGATATTTACAATTGTTAGATCTTCTTGTTGGATAGATCCTTTAAGTATGATATAGTGTCCTTTCTCATCTCTTATTACAGTCTTTGGTTTAAAATCTAATTTGTCTGATATAAGGATTGCCACCCCAGCTTTCTTTTGGTGTCCATTAGCATGGTAAATGGTTTTCCACCCCCTCACTTTCAATCTGGGGCTGTCTTTGGGTCGAAAATGAGTCTCTTGCAGACAGCATATCGATGGGTCTTGTTTTTTAATCCAGTCTGATAGCCTGTGTCTTTTGATTGGGGCATTGAGCCCATTTACATTCAGGGTAACTATTGAAAGATAGGAATTTAGTGCCATTGTATTGCCTGTAAGGTGACTGTTACCGTATATTGTCTGTGTTCCTTTCTGGTCTATGTTGCTTTTGGGGTCTCTCTTTGCTTAGAGGACTCCTTTCAAGATTTCCTGTAGGGCTGGTTTTGTGTTTGCAAATTCCTTTAGTTTTTGTTTGTCCTGGAAGCTTTTTATCTCTCCTTCAATTTTCAATGACAGCCTAGCTGGATAGAGTATTCTTGGCTGCATATTTTTCTCGTTTAGTGCTCTGAATATATCCTGCCAGTCCTTTCTGGCCTGCCAGGTCTCTGTGGATAGGTCTGTTGCCAATCTAATGTTTCTACCCTTGTAGGTTACATATTTCTTCTCCCGAGCTGCTTTCAGGATTTTCTCTTTGTCTATGAGACTCGTAAGTTTTACTATTAGATGTCGGGGTGTTGACCTATTTTTATTGATTTTGAGAGGGGTTCTCTCTGCTTCCTGGATTTTCATGCCTGTTTCCTTCCCCAAATTACGGAAGTTCTCTGCTATAA
Organism: Neomonachus schauinslandi; assembly: GCF_002201575.2. NCBI lineage: Eukaryota > Metazoa > Chordata > Mammalia > Carnivora > Phocidae > Neomonachus > Neomonachus schauinslandi. Next base: position 1,086 of record NW_025413499.1, read on the forward strand.
TTTGCTCCATTATACCTTCTGCCCCTCTCTCTCTTTCTTCTTCTTCTGGGATCCCAATTATTCTAATGTTGTTTCGTCTTATGGTATCGCTTATCTCTCGAATTCTGCCCTCGTGATCCAGTAGTTGTTTATCTCTCTTTTTCTCAGCTTCTTTATTTTCCATCATTTCATCTTCTATATTACTGATTCTCTCTTCTGCCTCATTTATTCTAGCAGTTAGCGCCCCCATTTTTGATTGCACCTCATTAATAGCCTTTTTGATTTCTACTTGGTTGGATTTTAGTTCTTTTACTTCTCCAGAAAGGGTTTCTCTAATAACTTCCATATTTTTTTCAAGCCCAGCTAGTATCTTTAAAGTGATGATTCTGAACTCTAGATCTGACATTGTACTAATGTCCGTATTGAGTAGGTCCCTGGCAGTCGGTACTACCTCTTGTTCTTTTTGTTGAGGTGATTTTTTCCGTCTTGTCATTTTGTGCAGAGGAGAATAGATTAATGAGAGAACAAAATGCTAGCAGAGTAACAATGTCCCCAGAAAATATACTCTAAACAAATCAGAAAAAACCTGAAGCAGTGGGAAAAGAAAGGGAAAGAGAGAAAAAAGAAAAAGAAAAAAAAGAAAAAGATAAAGATAAAAACAAAAACAAACAAAACAAAACAGCAACAAAAAAACCAGAATGTGATCAAATATGATCAGTGCCACACACTAGATTTGGGGTGTATTTTGGTCTTTTAGAAGAAAGTCCCTACCAAAATTTTAAAGAAAGAAAAACTTATATATGTACAAAAATAAGGGTTGATATGATGAAGGGATGGAATATGACTGTAAAGATGGAAATTATAAAAAATTTTATAAAAGGAATTGATAAGAAGTTGTTTGAAAAAAGAAAGAAGAGGATTTAAAAAAAGAAAAAAAAAAAGGGAGAGGATGTGATCAGGCAGGGGAACAGAAAACACCATATACTAGAGATTTAGGGTATATTTTGATCTGTTAGAAGAAACTATCTCAAAATCTTAAAGAGAGAACAACCCATATATATAAGCCAAAAATATGGGTAACTACTATGAAGGGATAGAATATGACTCTAAAAATGAAAAATAAAAATGTTTTTTTTTT
>NW_025413500.1:0-2201 GCF_002201575.2 Neomonachus schauinslandi
CTTCCAATCCATGAGCATGGAACGTTTTTCCATTTCTTTGTGTCTTCCTCAATTTCTTTCATGAGTATTTTATAGTTTTCTGAGTACAGATCCTTTGCCTCTTTGGTTAGATTTATTCCTAGGTATCTTATGGTTTTGGGTGCAATTGTAAATGGGATCGACTCCTTAATTTCTCTTTCTTCTGTCTTGTTGTTGGTGTATAGGAATGCCACTGATTTCTGTGCATTGATTTTATATCCTGCCACTTTACTGAATTCCTGTATGAGTTCTAGCAGTTTGGGGGTGGAGTCTTTTGGGTTTTCCACATAAAGTATCATATCATCTGCAAAGAGTGAGAGTTTGACTTCTTCTTTGCTGATTTGGATGCCTTTGATTTCTTTTTGTTGTCTGATTGCTGTGGCTAGGACTTCCAATACTATGTTGAATAGCAGTGGTGATAGTGGACATCCCTGACGTGTTCCTGACCTTAGGGGGAAAGCTCTCAGTTTTTCCCCATTGAGAATGATATTTGCTTTGGGTTTTTCATAGATGGCTTTTATGATATTGAGGTATGTACCCTCTATCCCCATACTCTGAAGAATTTTGATCAAGAAAGGATGCTGTACTTTGTCAAATGCTTTTTCTGCATCTATTGAGAGGATCATATGGTTCTTGTTCTTTCTTTTATTAATGTATTGTATCACGTTGATTGATTTGCGGATGTTGAACCAACCTTGCAGCCCAGGGATAAATCCCACTTGGACGTGGTGAAGAATCCTTTTAACGTACTGTAGGATCCTATTGGCTAGTATTTTGGTGAGAATTTTTGCATCCATGTTCATCAAGGATATTGGTCTGCAATTCTCCTTTTTGATGGGGTCTTTGTCTAGTTTGGGGATCAAGGTAATGGTGGCCCCATAAAATGAGTTTGGAAGTTTTCCTTCCATTTCTATTTTTTGGAACAGTTTCAGAAGAATAGGTATTAATTCTTCTTTAAATGTTTGGTCGAATTCCCCTGGGAAACTATCTGGCCCTGGGCTTTTGTTTGTTGGTAGATTTTTGATTACTGCTTCAATTTCTTTAGTGGTTATAAGTCTGTTCAGGTTTTCTATTTCTTCCTGGTTCAGTTTTGGTAGTTGATACATCTCTAGGAATGCATCCATTTTTCCAGGTTATCTAATTTGCTGGCATAGAGTTGCTCATAATATGTTCTTATAATTGTTTGTATTTCTTTGGTGTTGGTTGTTTTCTCTCTTCTTTCATTCATGATTTTTTTGATTTGGGTCATTTCTCTTTTCTTTTTGATAAGTCTGGCCAGGGGTTGATCAATCTTGTTAATTCTTTCAAAAAACCAGCTCCTAGTTTCGTTGATCTGTTCTACTGTTCTTTTAGTTTCTATTTCATGGATTTCTGCTCTGATCTTTATTATTTCCCTTCTCCTGCTGGGTTTAGGCTTTATTGCTGTTCTTTCTCCAGCTCCTTTAGGTGTAAGGTTAGGTTGTGTATTTGAGACCTTTCTTGTTTCTTAAGAAAGGCTTGTATTGCTATATACTTTCCTCTTAGGACTGCCTTTGCTGCATCCCAAAGATTTTGAACAGTTGTGTTTTCATTTTCATTGGTTTCCATGAATTTTTTAAATTCTTCTTTAATTTCCTGGTTGACCCATTCGTTCTTCAGTAGGATGCTCTTTAGCCTCCATGTATTTGAGTTCTTTCCGACTTTCCTCTTGTGATTGAGTTCTAGTTTCAAAGCACTGTGGTCTGAAAATATGCAGGGAATGATCCCAATCTTTTGGTACCAGTTGAGAACTGATTTGTGACCTAGGATGTGATCTATTCTGGAGAATGTTCCATGGCACTAGAGAAGAATGTGTATTCCGTTGCTTTGGGATGGCATGTTCTGAATAGGTCTGTGAAGTCCATTTGGTCCAGTGTGTCATTTAAAGTCTTTATTTCCTTGTTGATCTTTTGCTTAGATGATCTGTCCATTTCAGTGAGGGAGGTGTTAAAGTCCCCCAATATTATTGTATTGTTGTTGATGTGTTTTTGCTTTTGTTATTAATTGGCTTATGTAATTGGCTGGTCCCATGTTAGGGGCATAGATATTTACAATTGTTAGATCTTCTTGTTGGATAGACCCTTTAAGTAGGATATAGTGTCCTTCCTCATCTCTTATTACAGTCTTTGGTTTAAAATCTAATTTGTCTGATATAAGGATTGCCA
>NW_025413501.1:0-2199 GCF_002201575.2 Neomonachus schauinslandi
CAAGCCAGTTGTCTGCCTACAGCTCACTGCTGAGGCTGCTGTCTCACTGGTGTGTGTGATTGTCTTTCTTTGTCTACGGCAGAGGAGTTCCTTTGGAAATGGTCTAGTCCTTCTCAGGTTGGATGGGTTCTGCCCAAGAGGGTATTAGAGGAGACATACCCCCCACCTGGGGAGGGTCAGGATACGCAGTGTTTGTAAGGTTTGTGTTCTGGTCTTCTGATGACTGCCTGGCTAGAGGGGTGGATCCACCAAAGCATGGGCTGGTGGGGTTCACTGCCAGGAGGATAAGTAGTGACTGTTTCAAACTTGGTCCCTCTGGTTTTCAAAGCAAAAATATATGGAGATTTGTCCTCCCTATGGGGGCTCCCCAGTGTGATAGTGTTTCTCTCCCCTCTCCATGCCAATGGGTCCCTTCCTTTCATGGGAAGTCCCAAGGTCCCTTTAGCTTCACTGCCATCTCTGCCCTTCCTATCCTCTTCAATGTTCCCTCTTCTCTACATTTAGTTTTGGGGTTCGTTCTGCCAACCTTTGGCCTTTTTCTGAGTTATTTACATTGATGTGAGTGTTATATAGTTGTATCTGCAGGACAAGGTGAGCTTAGGGTCTTCCTACTTTCCCATCTTCCCAGCAATCGACCTCTTGCTGGTTTTAAAGTTCACTCTTTATCATTACATTTTGCTATTTTAAATATAATGTGCCTTGGTATGGACCTCCTTGGGTGGATTTTGTTGGGGGCTCTCTGCCTTCTGGAAGTGGATGTCTGTATCTTTTCCCAGAGTAGAAACATTTTCAACTATTCCTTCTGTCCATTTTTCTCACTTTTCTCCTTCTGGGGTATTTATAATGTTAATGTGATTACACTAGGTGATACTGCTGAGTTATTTTAACCTATTCTCACTTTGTAATTTTTGTTGTTGTTGTTGTTCATCTGTTTGCTTTCCACTACTCTGTCTTCCAGCTCACTGATCTATTCTTCTGCCTTTTCTAGTCTACTATTTATTCCCTCTAGTGTATATTTAATTTCATTTGTTTCATTCATTATCTTTGGTTATTTTTTGTATGATCTATCTCTTTGTTAAAGGTCTTACTGTGATCTTGCACTCTTCTCAATTCCAATAAGTATCTTTATGACCATTACTTTGAATTCTTAATCAGTCATATTGCTTGTCTGTCTCTCTGTGTGTGTTTCTCTGTATTAGGAAAGTCAGCTATGTTTCTTGACATTACACGTAGAGGTTTTATGAAGGAGAGCTCTGGGGGTGCCCTACAGTGTAATGCTCCCTGTTCACCAGATCCAGGTGCTTCAAGGATGTCTCCTTTGTCGTTGCTGGCACCCTATGTCGTCACTGAGCTGCAGGTGCCTTCAGCCTAGTAAACTGCATGGTCTACTTTGCTTGTTTTTTTTTTTTTTTTTTTCCAGATTTGGTGCATGTATTTTTAAGAGCCCAGTCTGCGGTTACCATGGACCTGTAGTCAGGTAGTGTCAGTAGTCAGCTCAGATGGCTGTCCTCTTCCTGCAGGCTGTGTCTGGTTGGATCTATTATGAATAGCCCTGGTGTGAACATTCTAATAATTGTCTTCGAGAACACACATACATGTATTTCTGATGGGTATTTCCCTAAGAGTAGAATTGTTAGATGATAAATTCTGTGTCTATTAGGGTGAAAAATTACAGCTATATAACACATGGAAAAATGTAGGCATTACAATAAAATTGGAAATCTTTTAGAATAAATGATATGCAGATAAGCTATGTCTGGCAAGAAACTATTAAGCATGAGTGATATTATGAAGGAAAAATGATTGCAAATAAATAAATTTAACAAGATTGCTATATGCATAATTATTAAAGTAAATTTTATTCCTATACTTGTAAATTTAATATAATTTTCACTAAACCCCTTCAGTTTGTGTGTGAATATGAACATTTTCAAGTTGACCATAGAATTAATAAATTTATGCAAATGCTAAAATAGCTCAAAGAAAATTTATAACTCATAAAATGAGAACATTTACCTTAAGAGATATCAAAACCTATAATAAGTTACAATAATTGATAATTGTATTGGTTCAAATATAGACCAATGCAATAAATTAGGCATTGCAGATATGGATTTGTATATATATATTGATAATTTACAACAAAGATGGCCATTTAGGTCAGTGAAGGGGAAATTCAGTTCATTAAACCTGTTGTAT
>NW_025413502.1:0-2199 GCF_002201575.2 Neomonachus schauinslandi
CTCCACATGTTCCTGCCATGGGAGGGATCATTCAGCATCACCCCATTGCACAGAGGAGGAGAGCGAGGCCCAGAGAGGGGAGGTAAATGGCTCCAGTCCCAGGGCTGGTCAGCAGAGGAGCTGGAAGGCCAGCCCTCCTAAGCCCCTGCTAGCCCAACCAGAGACTCCCTGAGCTGAAAGCGAGCCCTGCCCTGCCTGCCCAGCCACACACTGGCCCCTGAGCTTCACGATGGCCTGTTCTTGGCCCTGAAGGTGTTGCTGGCCGACTAGGAGGGGGAGTCCAGCTCGGGGGACAGGCTGTAGATACAGGACAGAGTGACACGTCTGAGCTAGCAGGAGCCACGCTCTGGTCTCCCTCCCGGAGCCTGCCGGGGAGCAGGAGTCTGGGCGCCCTAGGGGCCAGCACACAACAGGGTCTGTGCTGACCAGGGAGCCAGGGCCCCCAGGGAGAGTCCGCTCTGCCCTCTCCCCGCTCCTGCCTGGCCTCACCTCTCCTCACTGAGGGGCTGCAGGACCCAGAACCAGGCCCCATAGGGCTGGCTCTGCTCCAGCTTGTAATGATTTCGCAGCCCCCGGAGCCCCTAGATTTCCTGGGGCTGGGGAGGATGCGGGGCCTTGTGGAGGGTGAAGGATGGGGCAGGGCCGAGTCCTGGGGCTGAAATCCCCGAATGCCCACGGGGTCCCTCATTACAGTAACGACCCCCTTCACACTCGGGGGGGCCCCTCCTCCCCGGCCTCCTGCCCGCCCCTCTGACTCCAGCCAGGGCTGCAGCCAGGGACAGGCTGGACCTCTGTCCTGGGTCCTGCCAGGAAGACAAGGCAGAAGGAGGAGAGGAGAAGGGGAAGGCGTGGACTGATCTTCTCCCTGCCCTGAGTCGGCCTCCACGGACGCCTCCAGGTCCTCTGGCCCAGCCCTGCACTTAGCTGGACCCTGAGAGGGTGTCTGCATTCCAGGCCAGCTGGGTGGGGGGTATTCAGTGACCTGTGCGTCCCCAGATGTCCAACCCACCTGGCCTTGCACCCTAAGGCCTGCTGCCCAGGGCGGACATGGTTGCAGGGCTTAGTGGACTTTGCAGCCACAGAGCAGTTGGCGGTGGTGAGGGAACACGGGGGACCGGTCAGGTGCGGAGCCATGGGTCTGGTGCACATCCGCCGCAGGGCTGGGTCATGGTACAGGAGCTGTGCGCAGGTCGTCTGTGCACACCTGGCCATGACACACCTGGCTGCCCCTCTCGGTGGGGAGGCCTGTGTGCCTGGTGCACCTGTCCCCCACCTACCCCTGGAGGAGTGGCCACATTCAAGCATTTCCATGTCCAACCATCAGAGACAGTTGGGAACCTGGGTCAAGAGAGGCAGGGACTGGCCCAGGACAACTGAGGTGTGCAGAGTCCAAGGAGCAGAGCTGCTCTCCAGTCCTAGGCCAGCCCCAACCCTCCCATTAGGTTTGCTTTGGGGGTGAGAGCCCCTCAGATCCTCGGGGATAGCTACCCACCCCGTCCCATGTGGGGACATGACCTTGGCATCCCGAGGCACGTAGAGGCATGCACACCCGCACACACCCACACACACACCACTCTGACTGCCCAGCTGGGGGTCAGAAGGGGCGGACACCCTGGGAGCGAGGTGGGGGACAGGGGGAAAGAAGAAACAGGTTGCAAACAGCTGGGCCATGGGGCAGGGCACCATGGCTCCTGGCAAGAACCCAGATCCATAACATGGGGACAGAAGACAGGCCAGGCTGATGGTCACGGGTCCCCAAGGGGCCCTGGGGAGTTGCCAGGGCACTGAGAGAGGACAGGGTCTGGGTTCCAGTGTCCATCACCAGCCTGGGCACTTGGAAGCAGGAAGAGATACCCACCCCCAAGTCCAGAGGGGCTACAGCACAAAGGCCTCAGCTTACTCTTCTGTCACTTGGGCTGTAGAGATGCAGTGTCCCTAGGGTCCCACAGGCTTGTGGAAGAGCCTGTTGGCCTTGGATCTCCATCCCAGACCCACTGTGCTCCCAGTCCTGGGAAAATGCTTTGTACTCCCTCGAGGTCCTTCTGACCAGAGGGCAGCCTGGGGGCTTGGGGGACTGAGAACCTGGGTACACATAACGTTGCAGAGCGCTGACCACTGGTCTGGGGACCAAGGCCAAGAACCTCCTTGTTGCAGCCTCAGGGTCCCCATTTGCAAGAGGTTCCAGATTCACTGCTCTGG
>NW_025413503.1:0-2199 GCF_002201575.2 Neomonachus schauinslandi
AAAAAAAAAAAAAAAAAAAAAAAAAAAAAAAAAGCCGAGAAAAAGACTCACATGAATATAGTTAACTGATTTTTGTCAAAGAAACAAAGACAAGACAATGAACCAAATATTGTCTTTTCAGAATGACGCTGGAACAACTGGACATCCTGATGTAAATAAATAAATAAATTAAATTAATCTAGAAAAACACTTTGGGATTGGGCTGGTTCAGGTGCTCCTTTGGGTGCATCCAGACTGGGTAACCCTAGCCTTTGAGGGCAACTTAAGAATCCAATACCTTGCCTTGGCGTGCTCTTGCCACTAGATGTCTGTGTCCAGGGCCAAACAGCCATGCATCTAGATTCAAAGGTCCTCTTCATCCCACGTCTGCATTGGGTTCTAAATGCTGTCTGGTAAGCCAGATTCTGGGGCTGAGAAGAAAGGAGAGGAACACCAGGAACTCACCATGACTCTAAACAGGTTGCTCCAAAGAGAGATTATAAACTTTCAATCAGCGGCAAACTGGCTTCCCTAAGCTGCATAAAAGGCCAGAAATCATGAATCTGATGACTGGATGGAAACCCAGTGGGGAAGCACACTCTTCTGTGACTGGGGAGGGAAGCGAGCAGTGCTTATGAAGGAGGTGCAGAATATGCTTTGCATCGTAGGACAGAAGACGGGTTCAGTCTAGTCTAGACACAAGATTCTCTTTTTCCCTCATGATAAAGAAAGCTAGCAGAAAGTTTATTTAAACCACTTCTTGAGCTTCAACCTTTTTTGATAATATACTGGAGAAACTGAAAAACAAGTCCAAGCTGATACATATATACATAGCTTTTAATAATATAAATACAACAGCCACATGTTAATCCACTCTGTACTGCTTCAAGTGAAAATACGCTGTAAAAACATTTGTTAGTTGAGGTGGCCTTTTTCTTTTTTTCTCTGAACAGGAATGTAAATGTCTATTTCACTAGAAATGACAAGTTTCTTTGTTTGTTTGTTTTCTTCTGTTTTTATTCAATGAAAAGTGAAATAAAAGACAAGCTGATGACAAAGTATTTGTCTTCTAGATCAGGCATTTTTATTTTCAAATACAATCCTCAACAACCCTCCCCAGGTAAGTCTTAGCCTATTACGGGAAAGCTTGGAGTCAATATATGACACTCTAGTCCCAGGGAGAGGCTTTTAGAGGACCTAGTCCAATCTTTGTTTTGTTCTTACAGAAAAAGAAACTGAAGTCCAGAAAGATAAAGTGGCTTCGCCAAAATCACATGGTTAATGACAGAAACAGGATTAAAACACCACTCCTGTAGGTCTCAGAACGAATCAGTAAATTAAGGACAGGCACCAGGATGACACAAAGGACAAAATTCCCTTCTCAAATCTTGTCCTGCAGCAAGGCTGGGGATTGCCTGAGACCACAGTAGGAACCATAACTGGTCTACACTTCCTCGGAGTTATTTAGGCCCATCCAAAAAAAAAGAAACAAAATGACGCTGGAACAACTGGACATCCTGATGTAAATAAATAAATCTAGAAAAACACTTTATATCCTTCACCAAAATTAACTCAAAATGCACTGTAGACCTAAATGTAAAATGTAAAACTACCAAGTGTGTAGATGATAACATCGGAGAAAGCTAGATGATGTCGAGTGTGAAAATGAACATTAGATACAATACGAACACGTAAATTATTTTTTAAATATTTTTTAAAAGAAATCTCTACACCAAACATGGGGCTCAAACTTACAACCCTGAGATCAAGTATCATGCGCTTCACCAATGACAGCCATTGGTCCCGAGGCCTGAATTCTTACTATTATTCTAACAAATAGCTTAAGTATTTCATTTGTTTGCAACTAAGCTTGTTAACACTATATATTAAAATGTACAAAGAATAATGTTGCAGTTTTTGGGTAGATTTAAGTCAAAGACATTCATTAATAAGGAATCTTTGAGTAAGAATATTCCAGAATTTCTCTAAGCCATGTGATAAGAACACTGTCTCTGAATATTACCTTACATTGGAAGGTACTGGCATACACTTGAATTAAACTCAGAATTTTTCAGAATAAGCCCTAAACAGTTCATAAAACTGTTCTCAGGCGCCTGGGTGGCTCAGTTGGTTAAGCGACTGCCTTCAGCTCAGGTCATGATCCTGGAGTTCCGGGATCGAGTCCTGCATCGGGCTCCCTGCTCACCTGGGAGTCTGCTT
>NW_025413504.1:0-2198 GCF_002201575.2 Neomonachus schauinslandi
AAGAGGAGAGAGAAAAACTGTTTAGTTTTGGATATTTTTAACAAAAGCCCTAAGAACTATGTCCTTTTTGTAAAGAAAATATCTATTATTTATACATATAGTAAAATTTATTTGTATTTATATAAATAAATCTGTATAAACTTTATGTATATATTCTAATTTGAGAGGTTAATTTAAACTTTATTTACTTATATAAACTTTACACAATTTATATGTATAAATGTACATATATATGTACATATGTATACTAATTGGACAGAATTTTTTTAAGATTTTATGTATTCATTTGAGAGAGAGTGAGAGAGCACAAACAGGAGAGGCAGAGGGAGGAAGAGAAGCAGACTCTCTGCTGAGCTGGGAGCCCAATGTGGGGCTCAATCCCAGGACCCTGAGATCATGACCTGAGAGCCAAAGGCAGATGTTTAACCATCTGAGCCACCCAGGTGCCCCAATTTGACATAAATTCAAAGTATATTTAATACTGCTAGAACTTCATGGGCAATCAATTGTGGTTTACGTGTCTGACTATCAAAGACAAGTCAGCTAAAAGAAGGCAAGTGGCTGAATAACCACAGTCTGAAAGTTGTATTGCATGTAAAGTTTCAGATTATACCCAGAACATCCATGTACTAGTCTCTAAATATTAAAAGAACTATATTAAGAGAAGTTTTTATCATTATATTTTGGAGAGAATAAGGGTAGGGTATAGTCTAGATCTTTTACTTGGCTGAGGGCAATGGTATGGAGGCATACTTCCATTTAAGACTATGTCATTTTGTTAATTAAGCTATAAGATTTTTGAATGGGTTATGATCAATAGGCAATGACACTGTGTATGTGTATTTATGTTTTATAAGTGTGTGTAAAACCTGCAAATAGTTTCCATAACTCCTTTTTTGAATACATTCATCTTATATCATCAGGTCATTGAACTTTGTATTTCCTTTTCACTTTTTATAATGTGCTCATAATTCCAAATTACTGTGATAAGGGATACTATTAACATTATTATACCAAAGATGTGTTTCATAATTAGAATTATTTACTGAAAAAGTTACCAATTATAAAAGTATTAGTTGAAAAACTATGAAAATGATTTAAGTTCATGATAGTTAAGCAATTTTTAAAATATTTGTGTTACCAAAAATGTGTTATTGCACATTTAACCATGAAAGAAAGCAAGAGAAGAAAGCATTAGAGAAAAAAATACAAAAGCATCCACAAAGAAAGTGATAAAAATATATACATATGTATTTAATTATTAATAAATACATAAATAAATACATATACAAATAATTTGAATGTAAATGCGGTAATGGCTCCAGTCAAAAGACATAGTCTGTCAGAATGGATTAAAAAAAAAAAAAAACAAGATCCATTTATATGCTGCCTATAAGAGACTCATTTTAGCCCTAAAGATACTTATAGATTGAAAGGAAAGGGATGCAGAAACATCTATCATGAAAATGGTGTCAAAAAAACTGGAGTAGCAATACTTATACTGGACGAAATAGACTTGAAACCGAAGATTGTAACAAGATACAAAAAAGGGCACTATATAATGGTAAAGGGGATAATCCAACAACAAAATATAACAGTTATAAAAGTTCACCCAACATGAGAGCACCCATATCTATAAAATACTTAATAACAAACATTAAGAAACTAATTCATAGTAATACAATAGGAGTAGAGGACTTTAAAACTCCACTTACATCAATGGACAGATCATCCGACAGGAAATCAACAAGTTGGGGCTTCTGGGTGGCTCAGGCAGTTAAGTGTCTGACTCTTGGTTTAGGCTCAGGGCATGATCTCAGGGTTGTGAGAGGAAGCCTCCGTGTCCGGCTCCACTCATGGAGCCTGCTGAAGATTCTCCCTCTCCCTCTCCCTCTGCCCCACTCTCTAAATAAATAAAAATAAATAAATAAAAATAAATAAATAAATAAATAAATAAATAAATAAATAAATAAATAAATAAATAAATAATAAATAAATAAATAAACAAGGAAACAATGGCTTTGAATGAACACTCGACCAGATGGATTTAACAGAATTATTCAGAACAGTCCATTCTAAACCAGCAGAATACACATTCTTTTCAAGTGCACATGGTATATTCTCCAGAACAGATCACATATTAGGCCACAAAAAAAGCATCAACAAATTCATAAAGATCAAAGTTATACTATGCATCT
>NW_025413505.1:0-2198 GCF_002201575.2 Neomonachus schauinslandi
GGGTCCAAATTCTGTTTTTAATAACTGATACAAAGGCAGAGTGGCTCCTCCCAAGTAGCAGTGCCACCAGGGGCTGGCCCAGCCCCACGCTCACCTGTGTCGTGCGCCCAAGCAAACCCTGATGCTCCTGCTGCAGGGAGACCTTTTCTTTTTAGTGGTTCTGTGTCCAGGAGCCCTCTGTGTGAATGAGGTGAGCACAGACTCCACATGGGTATTTGAAGGCTTGGAATCAAAGTATTTTTCAACACGGCTAGGCAGAGTCCATGTGTCAAACGGCCCGTCTCCAGTTTGTCCAAATTCCTCACCACGCATTTGAAGACCTAGGACCACGGACCTTTGCTATGTCCTCATAATCACCCCTAATGTCCATCCTAACTTATGATTCATATTCTGTGCCTGGAAACAGTCCCTGTATTTAACAATAACACCTACAACATAAAACAATCCACCGTGACAACTTATATGGTCACAAAACATTAATGATCTTCTGTAGACCAAGCAAATGTTTTTAACTATAATTGTCATGCATCAAATTCACAGCCAGAACCCCCAAGATCAAAAAAAATATTTGCACAATATAAATAATAACTTAAAATACACACACACACACACAAACATATACACACACAGTCCCACACACTTCTTACAGAACCGTGCTTGGGGAAACCCCATTTGTTGAGTGCCACTGAGGGCATATTTTGCTAAACTGCTGCTCCAGGTATTTTTGTTTGGAAAATCTATCACAGTAGGGCACAGCTGTTTCTTGGATGAGCAGAAAAGAAAGATATGCTTGTGGCAACCAGAAAGTTTTAAGGTCTTTCAAGTTGTATGAAATGCACCTGAAGAAATGTTTACATGTTCGCAGGATGCCAAGTTGGAGCTGAAATGTGGTAACAAACCAGTTGCAAAAAGTGTACAGCAGCCATCTCTTGAGGTCAAACCTGGTACCCAGATATGCAAGAAAGCTTCAGGACACATAGCTTGTTGTCCTTGTCCCATATCGTCACATAATCTGATCATGTGTGCATTTCACAAGAGGTTCATATTGTTCTGCTAGTTTGGTATTGAGGATTTGCTCATACTCCTCCCGAATTTTCTCTTCATACTCTTTTAAGAGATGCTCACATATTATTCTGACTTGTCGGAGGGGAAAAGAGGGCTGATCCTTCTTCATCCCAGAGGAACCTGGAGAACTAGGGGCTGTGAGTGCTGAGGAATGAGGCTGACTTTCCAAAGTACAAGCTTCACTCTGATTCAGAGTAGCTTCTAAATGTCTCCACCTCTGATAAGGACTATATTCTTGTTTTATGTTCTGAAAAGTTTGTTCTAGTGTTGGAAGGCATGGATTGTTGTGGGGCAGGGTGGGGTGTTGCAGAGTGGGTGATGGGGTCTGCTCTGGAGAAGCGGTGGCGTCTCTGTGTCCGGGTGGCCTGACCTGGAGTGGGGCCGGGCAGAGGGGCGCAGCACCGCCACCTTGGGGAACCAGGACTCCACAGCCCGGCCTCAAACTCCCTGGGCTGTTTCAATGTCGCCCCACACACCATGCCTCAGGGGCCAGGGACCAGGGGCAGACGTGGAGGTAACTGCAGCCCCACCTCCGGCTCCTCAGCGGAGCTCACAAGCCAGGCCGGCTCCAATCCTGAGGCATACGTTATTTGTAAAAAAAAATCGATAAGCTGCAATTTATTAAAATGAAAATCTTATGATCTCTGACAGGAAAAACTCAAAAATAAACACCAAGCTCCAGACTCAGAAAATCTTGAAAAAAAGGATCTCTTTCCAAAAGATACATGTGAAAAACAATTGTGTTCTAAATATACAAAGAACACTTGAAATCAACAATGAAGAAAATAACTTAATTAAGAAAACAGACTGAGTCCTATAATAGACCCATCACTACCGAAGATAGATTGCAGGGCAAGAGCAAGATGGCAGAGGTATAGGAGGCCTAAATTTCTTCTGGTCCTAGGAATTAAGCTAGATAGTGATCAAACCATTCTGAACATCTACGAACTCAATAGGATATCGAAGAGAAGAATAGCAGCAACTCTCTGAACAGAAAAGCGACCAGAAAAGCCTCTCCCTGGAACTAAAGTGTCACATATTGACTCCAACCCTTCCTGTAACAGGCTAGGACTTAGCTGGGGAGGAGGGTTGAGGATCGTATTTGAAAATAAAAATGCCTGATCTAGAAGACA
>NW_025413506.1:0-2197 GCF_002201575.2 Neomonachus schauinslandi
ACACACACACACACACACACACATAATGGAATATTAACCACAAAAAGAATGAAATCTTGCCATTGGCAATGATATGGATGGAGCTAGAGTGTATTATGCTAAGCGAAATAAGTCAGAGAAAGACAAATACCATATGATTTCATTCAAATGTGGATTTTAAGAAACAAAACAGATAAACATGGGGGGGAAGAGAGAGAGGAAAACCATAAAACAGACTCTTAACTATAGAGAACAAAGTGAGTTTTGCTAGAGGGGAGGTGCATGTGGGGAAGGGCTAAATAGGTGATAGACATTAAGGAGAGTGCTTGTTGTGATGAGCACTGGGTGTTATATGTAAGTGATGAATCACTAAATTCTACTACTGAAACTAATATTACACTATTAAACTAGAATTTAAATAAAAACTTGAGACAAAAATAAGATAAAAATAAAACAAGACAGTAAACCTACTTGTTTGTTTTCACCTTCTCCTTTATTATATCTTGATAAAATATCATGATTACCCACTGATTTAATATAATTCCAATACAACCCTAGTACTTTATCATGATTATAATTTAGATAATAATTTTATGGCCTTTTGGATACACTCTAATGCTCCTTTAGCTTACTGTGTTTATATATTACAAAGGACATCTATTAAGAAAAACCTTTCAAGAAGGGTTACCTAATTCAAATTTAACCTGCATTATATGTAACATTCAACAGATCAACTATTGGGTCTCTATAAACTTAGATGATAACTTATTAAGAAATTTTCCCAGGTCCAATGGGAGAAACCAGTGGCAGTTTGTCCAACATGCCAAAATATCCAATGTACTTACAAACAGTGTTTTTGTGGATGGAATGGCCTAAGACAAAATTAAAAAATGTGTATCTGTCAAAGATACTCCTTTAGGAGTGGTTTAGTGGACTCAGTCACCTCCTAAATCTAAGTTTTCCATACAACCCAGAAGATTCTGTGGCAATTATGGGTCAGTGGTCTTCTTTATTACCCACAGAAACCCAAAATGTCCATCTCTCCTAATCTGTGGAAAATCAATAAAGGCTTCTGTAACCTATATAAATGTTCAATTACTGCCTTGGTACCCAAACTTATGGCCAATCAGACTTATGACATTTTTCAACATCATAATAGGAATAGGAACTATTGTAATTACCACTAGACTTCTTCCCATTGGGGGAAGATGGGTCTTATTACCCAATTATTCTTACTGGATTCCAATATTTACTAACTGCCAATTCAGGCAAAATATATGGTTATTCTCTGAATAACAATGGAACCCCAAACCCACTCCAAATTGGCCTATAATAGCTACACCTATACAAACTAACACATGGTATATGGAAAAAGGAAGATTTTGGGGAGGGGGGAAGATTTACAAAACACCTATGTAATACTCCTGGATTTATTTTGTAATTGGAATACTCTCCATCATAATACTACCACTATATGGTATAATACTGGCTTTAAAACTCAAATAGATTAACGCCTGGGTGGCTGAGTCAGTTAAGCATCTGCTTTCAGCTCAGGTCATGATCCTGGGGTCCTGGGATGAAGTCCCACATTAGGCTTCTTGCTCAGCGGGGACCCTGCTTCTCCCTCTGCCTGCCACTCCCCCTGCTTGTGCTCTCTCTCTCTCTATCTCTCTGACAAATAAATAAATAAAAATCTTTAAAAAAATAAAACAAATAGAATTGCCTGATACTAACAAAAAATTACATTAATACTGATATTGATTACCAAATGTTTAGGGAGATAGAATTACAACCTCCACACGATGTAATATCCATGGAAACTAATTAGGCAAGGAAATCATTACATATAATAACAGAAAATTTAATTAGCTTCTTAAACCAATCAGCTCAAACATATCACAAATCACAACTAACCGTAGATGAAGAAGGTAGACAGATACTCAAACTAATTCAAGACTACAAAATACTTGTAATATTTTTTTTTAAATTTTTCTCTTGTCTTTCTAATTCTGTACCTACTCCCCATTGATTATTTTAAATGTTATTGATTGAATTTTTATTACTATTTCTGTATTTATGCTATAAATATTACAAAAGTGCAAAGGCAAAAAGCACACCACTCACCACAAAGCACAAGTACAATGTTTGCATGAAAATTTGGTCTCATTGAAATATATATATATATATATATATATATATATATATATATATATATATA
>NW_025413507.1:0-2197 GCF_002201575.2 Neomonachus schauinslandi
GATGGAAAATAAAGAAGCTGAGAAAAAGATAAACAACTATTGGATCACGGAGGCAGAATTGGAGAGATAAGTGATACCATAAGACGAAACAACATTAGAATAATTGGTATCCCAGAAGAAGAAAGAGAGGGGCAAATTATAGAAGAGAACTTCCCTAATTTGGGGAAGGAAAAAGGCATCAAAATCCAGGAGGCACAGAGAACCCCTCTCAAAATCAGTAAAAATAGGTCAACACCCTGACATCTAATAGTAAAACTTAGGAGTCTCAGAGACAAAGAGAAAATCCTGCAAGCAGCTGGGGAGAAGAGATCTGTAACCTACAATGGTAGAAACATTAGATTGGCAAGAGACCTATCCATAGAGACCTGGCAGGCCAGAAAGGACAGGCATGATATATTCAGAGCACTAAATGAGAAAAATATGCAGCCAAGAATGCTATATCCACCTAAGCTGCCATTGTAAATAGAAGAGAGGTAAAAAGCTTCCAGGACAAACAAAAACTAAAGGAATTAGCAAACACAAAACCAGCCCTACAATAAATATTGAAAGGGGTCCTCTAAGCAAAGCGAGAGCCTAAAAGCAACATAGACCGGAAAGGAACAAAGACAATATACAGTAACAGTCACCTTACAGGCAATACAATGGCACTAAATTCCTATCTTTCAATAGTTACCCTGAATGTAAATGGGCTCAATGCCCTAATCAAAAGACACAGCTATCCGATTGGATAAAAATAAAACAAACAAACAAAAAAACAAGACCCATCAATACGCTGTCTACAGGAGGTTTATTTTAGAAGCAAACACCACCAGACAGAATGTGATGGGTGGAGAACCACTCTTCATGCTAGTGGACATGGGAAGAAAGGTGGAGTAGCCATCCTTATATCAGACATACTAGATAGTGAACCAGAGTATAATAATGATAAAGAAGGACAGTATATCATAATAAAGGGGTCTAGGCCACACATATATCTAACAATTTTAAATATTGATGCCCCTAACTTGGGAACACCCAAATATATAAACCAATTAATCACAAAATTAAAGAAATACTTTGAAAATAATACAATAATTGGAGGGGACTTTAACACCCCAATCACAGCAATGCACAGATCATCTAAGCAGATCACCAAGGAAACAGGGCTTTGCATGTCATATTGGACCAGATGGCCTTAACAGAAATGTTGAGAGCACTTCATCCTAAAACAATTAGTATTAGTAGTAGTAGTAGTATTTCAGCTGCTGAGCTAGGTCAGACAGCTTTTGGTCTGAAGGCATGTGTTTCAAGGACTGGCACTGTGTCCAATGATGTGGCGAGTCCATCTCCCAGTACTTACTTGTTTCATAAAACTCCCTCTCTGCCAGGAGTCTGGAGTCATTTTATACATTTTGCAAATCAGATGGATATTCAATCATTCATGGTCCCTGTGCTGAGCCGTGCTCTGAACACAGAGGTGTGGGGCCCAGGTGGCGGAGAATCCTCTGTGCTCTGATATCCAGGGTCCCGCTCCCATATGAGAAATGGGAATGTGCCCTGAGTAGCCAGGCCATACTCACAGTGTGAAACTGGTCTAGGAATTGCCAGGTGCATGGCAGGAGGTGTGGGCAGGTGGCTTGGAATGGGCAGGGACAGAGAAGTGGGCAGAGAATTTGAGGAATAGCAGGAAGAGCTGTGGCTAAGGGCCATTTCTCTCCTTAGTGCAGCTTCAGTCTTTCTGAGGCTTTTATAACGGACCTGGGGCATCACAATGCCTTCTTGTGATGTCACAACTATGTCCTGGCCAATCACCAGGACATTCTCAGTTTGTCCCCATTCGGGTGGCCAGTCACCAGGAAGCTCAGATTGCCAACGATCTATGGATTTCTCAGTGTGCCTGCTGACATCATTGTCTGGAAGTCATGTTTTAAAAGAAAGCAGATTAACTTTCCTTCAAGATGAAAAAATCATATTTGGGATGTATTCATAGTGAAGTTCATGGTGAGGGAGAAAGGACTTAACCAGCAGAAAGCTAAATGTGTCACTCATTGTCACCATTCACTAAAATGCAGACACCGATATTAATGAAGACATGGGCCATTAAGACCTCAGGAAACGTCACACTTCAGGGGTAAGTCGATAACATGGCAGTCGAGTAGACGCTACTCTCCCTTCTTCCATCAAAGCTTAAGTAAAAGTGTAGAAAATGGTAGATATT
>NW_025413508.1:0-2197 GCF_002201575.2 Neomonachus schauinslandi
ACACACACACACACACACACACATAATGGAATATTAACCACAAAAAGAATGAAATCTTGCCATTGGCAATGATATGGATGGAGCTAGAGTGTATTATGCTAAGCGAAATAAGTCAGAGAAAGACAAATACCATATGATTTCATTCAAATGTGGATTTTAAGAAACAAAACAGATAAACATGGGGGGGAAGAGAGAGAGGAAAACCATAAAACAGACTCTTAACTATAGAGAACAAAGTGAGTTTTGCTAGAGGGGAGGTGCATGTGGGGAAGGGCTAAATAGGTGATAGACATTAAGGAGAGTGCTTGTTGTGATGAGCACTGGGTGTTATATGTAAGTGATGAATCACTAAATTCTACTACTGAAACTAATATTACACTATTAAACTAGAATTTAAATAAAAACTTGAGACAAAAATAAGATAAAAATAAAACAAGACAGTAAACCTACTTGTTTGTTTTCACCTTCTCCTTTATTATATCTTGATAAAATATCATGATTACCCACTGATTTAATATAATTCCAATACAACCCTAGTACTTTATCATGATTATAATTTAGATAATAATTTTATGGCCTTTTGGATACACTCTAATGCTCCTTTAGCTTACTGTGTTTATATATTACAAAGGACATCTATTAAGAAAAACCTTTCAAGAAGGGTTACCTAATTCAAATTTAACCTGCATTATATGTAACATTCAACAGATCAACTATTGGGTCTCTATAAACTTAGATGATAACTTATTAAGAAATTTTCCCAGGTCCAATGGGAGAAACCAGTGGCAGTTTGTCCAACATGCCAAAATATCCAATGTACTTACAAACAGTGTTTTTGTGGATGGAATGGCCTAAGACAAAATTAAAAAATGTGTATCTGTCAAAGATACTCCTTTAGGAGTGGTTTAGTGGACTCAGTCACCTCCTAAATCTAAGTTTTCCATACAACCCAGAAGATTCTGTGGCAATTATGGGTCAGTGGTCTTCTTTATTACCCACAGAAACCCAAAATGTCCATCTCTCCTAATCTGTGGAAAATCAATAAAGGCTTCTGTAACCTATATAAATGTTCAATTACTGCCTTGGTACCCAAACTTATGGCCAATCAGACTTATGACATTTTTCAACATCATAATAGGAATAGGAACTATTGTAATTACCACTAGACTTCTTCCCATTGGGGGAAGATGGGTCTTATTACCCAATTATTCTTACTGGATTCCAATATTTACTAACTGCCAATTCAGGCAAAATATATGGTTATTCTCTGAATAACAATGGAACCCCAAACCCACTCCAAATTGGCCTATAATAGCTACACCTATACAAACTAACACATGGTATATGGAAAAAGGAAGATTTTGGGGAGGGGGGAAGATTTACAAAACACCTATGTAATACTCCTGGATTTATTTTGTAATTGGAATACTCTCCATCATAATACTACCACTATATGGTATAATACTGGCTTTAAAACTCAAATAGATTAACGCCTGGGTGGCTGAGTCAGTTAAGCATCTGCTTTCAGCTCAGGTCATGATCCTGGGGTCCTGGGATGAAGTCCCACATTAGGCTTCTTGCTCAGCGGGGACCCTGCTTCTCCCTCTGCCTGCCACTCCCCCTGCTTGTGCTCTCTCTCTCTCTATCTCTCTGACAAATAAATAAATAAAAATCTTTAAAAAAATAAAACAAATAGAATTGCCTGATACTAACAAAAAATTACATTAATACTGATATTGATTACCAAATGTTTAGGGAGATAGAATTACAACCTCCACACGATGTAATATCCATGGAAACTAATTAGGCAAGGAAATCATTACATATAATAACAGAAAATTTAATTAGCTTCTTAAACCAATCAGCTCAAACATATCACAAATCACAACTAACCGTAGATGAAGAAGGTAGACAGATACTCAAACTAATTCAAGACTACAAAATACTTGTAATATTTTTTTTTAAATTTTTCTCTTGTCTTTCTAATTCTGTACCTACTCCCCATTGATTATTTTAAATGTTATTGATTGAATTTTTATTACTATTTCTGTATTTATGCTATAAATATTACAAAAGTGCAAAGGCAAAAAGCACACCACTCACCACAAAGCACAAGTACAATGTTTGCATGAAAATTTGGTCTCATTGAAATATATATATATATATATATATATATATATATATATATATATATATA
>NW_025413509.1:0-2195 GCF_002201575.2 Neomonachus schauinslandi
ATGACGAACGTAAAAGTGGCAGCTGCTGCATAATAGTCTTAAAGGAGAGAACGTATGCAAACTACCCAGGAATGCCTTCAATCCTGCCAGCCTATATTTTAGCAATAACCAATGCATCAAGAAAATCTGGCAATTACATAGGGGACAGAGTGAAATATATCCGCCCCTTAAAAAAAATCTTCCAAAAAGGGAAGACTAAATTCAACCTTTATGTTCTTGAAACCTTCAGATATATGATTTGGGATAAGTTACACGTGCAATCTAAGCTCCAGCTTAATCATCTATAAAAGGGGGATAATAATGTCTCTCTTATAGTGTTATTTATTGAGTTAAATTATACACTGAATAGGAAGCACTAGATATACCAAATATACATTTGCTTTCTTCTTTCTTTTTGCTCAAGCAGAGATTTGTTTTTTTTTTTAAATTTGATTGATAGATAGTAATGAGGGAAGGAAATAAAAAAAACCATACCTGGCAACAAATGCTTTCATAAAAGTTGGAGATCATCACAATGGTTTACTAATGACCCAAACATAACTATTCAGTATTACCTAAAGTGAATTAAATTAAAATCCTTAATTATAGTAGAATTCCCCAAAACAATATATAAAGGGTTTTTAAAATTTTATCTTTATACAGGTATTTACCAATAGATACAGTCAATGAAGTGAGACATGAGAAGAAAAAAAATATATATATTATATATGTATATATATGCATATATATGACTCATATATATATATGCATCAAAGGCTGGCAATTCTGGATAAGTTACTTAAATAAGAGAAAACAGCAATATTGACTAATAATGATATAAATAACAGCACTAACAATTATCAAAAGTATATTTATTGAAGAATTACTGAGTGATGTGCACTGTGCTTAAAGTGTATTTTCATGATTCTACTTAAATAGGACTAAGGAAAAACCCTCTATTACATAACTCAACAGCATCCTATACTTCACTGCAATCATTATAAACTTTCACTTCTTTAATTAATTAGTTGTAATACATTTTAAATTTTTATTGAAGTGGAATTAATTTTACTGGAGTGTACAAATGGAATCAAAAACATGAAAAATTTATAGTAATACAGTAAGATAGGTTAACCCAAAAAATCCACCCACCAAATGTTATAAAAATGGTCTAATAAAATGAGGAATGAAAGGGGAGAAGAGATCACGACTAACACCAAGGAAATAGAAAGAATTATTAGAAATTATTATCAACAACTATATGCCAATAAACTGAGCAATCTGGATGAAATGGAGGCCTTCCTGGAAACCTATAAGCTGCCAAGCCTGAAACAGGAAGAAACTGACAACCTGAATAGGCCAACAACCAGTAACGCGATTGAAGCAGTGATCCAAAACCTCCCAAAACACAAGAGTCCAGGGCCTGATGGATTCCCTGGGGAATTCTACCAAACATTCAAAAAAAATAATACCTATTCTCCTGACACTGTTTCAAAAAATAAGAAACAGAAGGAAAGCTTCCAGACTCATTCCATGAGGCCAGCATTACCTTAATCCCCAAACCAGGCAAAGACCCCATCAAAAAGGAGAATTTCAAACTGATATCCCTGATGAAATGGATTCCAAAATCCTCAACAAAATCCTAGCTAATAGGATCCAACAATACATTAAAAGGATCATTCACCACGACCAAGTGGGATTTATCCCCGCGATGCAAGGGTGGCTCAACATTCACAAGTCAATCAACGTGACAGACACATTAATAAGAGGTCTATATAAATAAATAGAATATTGTTCACCTGAGATAAGCAGCCCCTAATATTCATAGTTGACCAGGTATTATAAGAATACCTTGGTATTGCTTGGAGCTGAACTTGTTGTTCCTCTATTAAAGATACACAAGGTCACAGAAAGCCATGGTGACCATACAAATGGAAAAATGGGGCAAAAAGATGTCTGCATTCTATTCACTGTACACTGTGGGTATGTTGGTTTATATGGCAAAGTAAAGTCCAGGTTACAGATGGAATTAAGGTTGCTAATCACTTGACTTTAAAATAGGGAGATTATGCAGGATAGCAATGTGAACCCAAACTAATCACGAGGGTCTTTAAATGTGGGAGCAGGAAACTGAAGGAATCAGAGAAATGACAGTGTGAGGTTTCAGCTCAATGTTGCTGACCTCAAAAGTCAGGGAAGGAAGGCACCAGCCATGG
>NW_025413510.1:0-1184 GCF_002201575.2 Neomonachus schauinslandi
GCCAAGAAAAGCATTTTGGGTTTGTCCTCTTCTTTGCTTAGTCAAATATAGATGAAAATTTGATGCAGAATTACCCAAATCCATTTCAAGGCTCTTAAAAATGCATTTGTTAAAATGGTAAAATGTTAACATTGTTTTTAAAAGTCTTTGAACTGGGAAAGTATTTATTCTTGCAATAGAAGCCTTGCTTTGTTGACTGGCATTTTCTTACGCCTCTTGAAGGTGGGAGAAGTGTAGAACAACCATATCTAATGAGGGCACTCATTTTAGATCCCAAATTTTAATGCAACAACTACTACCAGGGGTTAAGTGATTTTTCATTTCAGATTTTTAAAAAATTCCTAGTAACAGTATTATGCAATAAAATACCAACATTTTGGTATTTGGAGAGGATTAAATTTTCTGGACTCTGACTTAGGAAACGAAGATGGGCCTCTGCCAAGGGCAGGGTGCATCTCCTCAGATTGGGAGGAACGCCTTCTCTGGATCACAGCTAATGGCCTAAATGAGGCTTTATGTTGAGGAGAGGGTGGGAAAGAAAACTGCCTAGGCGAAATGGGAAAAAAAAACTAACGTGATGAGTTACAAAATAAGTCACCGCAGACTCAACCATGACACAAAGCGAACGACGTTATCTGCCCCCCTACTTCCACACCGCCCGCCTTAGTCCCGGTCTCAGGTGTCGGCGGCACGGTCCAACTGGTCTCCCCAGCTGGGAAGCTAGCTGTCACTCCTTGTGCTGGACACCACAATCCAGCCTCCAGGGGTTCACACCTGTGTGATCACCCTCCTCATCTCCTTGCTTCTAACCACAGATTACAGCCTTGCAAGGTGCCTGGATGATTCTATCTTGTAAGGGTGTAGCTCCCGTCTTGCAGAGTCTCTCTCTCCTTTGCTGGCTTGGAGGAAACAAGAGGCCATGTGGAGGTAAAGAACCTCAGGCAGCCTCGAACGGAGGGCAGCCTCTGGCGGACAGTCAGCAAGAAGCTGAAGCCCTCGGTCCTCCAGGTGCGAGGACGCGAATCCTTCCAACAACCTGAGTGAACATGAAAGCAAGATCCTTTCCCAGTCAAGCCTCCGCCAAGACCAGTCCCAGAGGACACTTGGATTGCAGCCTCATAGCCCCTAAGCAGAGGACCCACCTAAGCCATGCCTGAACCCCTGCCCCACAGAAACTGAGAGAA
>NW_025413510.1:1194-2195 GCF_002201575.2 Neomonachus schauinslandi
TATGATCAGTTAGCTGTGTATCTGAGCCCTAGGGAGAGGAAAGCTCTGCTCCCACCTTCATGATGCAGCGCCCCCCAATACCAAGCACTTCTCTGGGGATCCTGAGCCTGCTGGTGCCCTGGGAGATTTGGCATCCTGTCAGAGGAGTGCATGATTTACATTTAACAGCAAGGTCACTTTGCATCTAATACTAAGAATTCATTTTCTAGTCTGTTTCTCACCCCAGATAATATCCAGTTGTGTTGTTCAATATTGGTGGTCAAGAGGTTTTGCCCATGAGACCAGATGACATCATAAAACTATTCTAATAATAAAAAGCCAACAATTATGCCAGAGATTTGAATATCAACTCCTCCTCACTTTCGAATGCTGAAGGAAAAATTAAAATACAAATATTAATTCTTCTTGCAGGACCAAAGGAATTAAATTCCAAAATAAAGTTTTCTTGCCATTGTGAATTAAAAGACCAAAGACATGTTTCTGCCTTTTCTGTCCCATTGCCTGCATCAGAGGCAAGCTCTTGGTGGCACAATGCAGTCAGGAGATGGGTTGCATGAAGGGAGGATTGAGCAAACACATCACCCCATAAAGTATTGTGGGAGCCAGCTTCCCAGCTGCCAGAGGAGGGGTTATGCTATGGAAAGGAGACGGGCTATAACAAATGCCATGGTGTTGGGTTGGAATTGGAGGTGTCAGTGTGAGTTTATGGTCTTTAGATATAGATATTATATTAGTCAGGATTCTCCAGAGAAACAGAACCAGTGTGTATAGAGAGCAAGAGAGAGAAAAAGAGAGAGATTGATTTTAAGGAATTGGCTCACACGATTGTGGGGGTTGGCAAGCTTGAAATCTGCAAGGTAGACCAGCAGACCAGAGATCCAGGTGTCGGCGGCACTCAAATCCAAAACAGTCTGCTGACAAAATTCCCTCTCCCCAAGGGACCTGTCTTTCTCTGAAGACCTTCAACTGGTTGGATGAAGCCCATCCACATTATGGACAGT
>NW_025413511.1:0-2195 GCF_002201575.2 Neomonachus schauinslandi
TTTCTGCTCAGTACCATTAATAAACTTGAAATTTAAACAAAATTAATGTTCACCTTTTTGTGATTGACTCTAATTATTGCTCCTAAAATAACTAATAGTATCCCATGGAAGACCTGAAACAAAAATCAACAGTTGTTGAGAGTTATAAAGTTATGGATTCAGTTATCTCAGAGCCAAAATGTACTACCTTTATATTATTTACTAAAGTCTTGCCGCATGCATGAGGCCATAAATGATATTAACAGAAAATTAGAAATATCCTACTCATTAATATGTTATGCTATACATAAATTGTGTAATAAAATGGAGCAGTAACTAATAACTTACTAAACTCATAAGCTTATTATAATGTCTTATTTATAGCTATTTTGATGAAAAGAACCTCTATATCATTTAGTGATATAATGGTTAGTGGTCATATATGCTAGACACTGAAAACAGTGCTAATATTTACAAAAGATACTGCCCATTTAAAAATTTTGCCCTGCTTACCAATTAATTTACATAAAAACTAAATAAGGATTCGATATTGTAGAGATTATGAATAAATCCCAAACATAATCATCTTGGTAATCTTTAATCTATTGCTGTCTTTGAAAGAGTGAATTTGTAAGGAAAAGACAAATGTCACATAAATATAAAAGAGAAAGTCATTTGCAGGTACATCTAATTCTACTACCATAGATAATTATAGATAAGAAAAATTAAAGTTTGAGGCTTTAGGGAAAAGACAATTAATCCCTACAATTAAAGGAGATGTTTCCTATTTTATTCACAGGTGATGCTGTACTTCAGAGTAATTTGGGGCATAAATTTATTTGAACATGTCTTAATTAACCAGTTAGATAATTAACCAACTAACCAGATAATTAAAATGTAATCAATTTGCTAATTAATTTTTTCTGTTAATAAATAAATTTATCTCCTATCTTTAAAGATGTCTGATTACTGGTAACAAAGTGTTTAAGGCTGCAAATTAAAACATTTTTTTAATGTTCCCTAGGGTTATATTCATTTATGAAATTTATTTTTATAATGCACACATTTAATTAAATTCAGCATTCTGTGAGTACATATTAGGTATAAAAATTAATTGTTGCAAGGTCTCTAAGCTGAGATAAATTCCGTGTAATCACAAGTACACACCATGATGACATGGCCAATATGGTGATAGGTGCTCCAGAGCATATCTGTGGTAGCTGGGAGCCTGGTATATTGAAACCATATGCTGAATGCACATGTAAAATAGAGAAATATAGCCATTTTGTGTCCCTCACCTGCAATCTGAGTTATAGTAGTTTTACATTTAGTTTTGTGTATTTTTTATATTAAAACAATTCCTCATGGCATTGAAGGAAATCTTGAGAAACTACTTTGAGCATATGAGAAACATGGAGAAGTCATAATTAAGAGATATATCACATCAATATGGACTAAAATGTGGGACTATGAGGCTCTTTCAACACAGAAGTACACAAACTTTAGAAAACTGGCATTTCGTAATATTTCCTAACATCATGAGTAAATTATGTGAGGCATACTAACAAGACATAGAGAAATAATAGAAATGTAATGTGTACTGCGATATACACTTGTTATGCAATTATCTTAGGGTTAAAAAATACTGTGTAATAATAGCAGAGCAGTGTGATAGGATGCTAAGGCAAATATCCTGTCACAAAGTGAAAGATTAAAGACGTAATTATTCCTCCAAGTCTCATTTTTGTTTCTATGTCATTTGACCACCTCTTCTTAAGTAAATGCCTAAACTTAGCTCCAAGCAACTCTCATTCCTTGTCTTCCAGGCATGAATGGAGCCATGGAAGATGCAAATGACACCACAGAGATAAACTCCATTCTTTTAGGGCTTTTTAACTACACTCAGACCCATCTGTTCCTCTTTTCAATGGTGCTCATGCTCTTCCTCATCTCCCTGATGGGCAATGCCCTCATGATTGTGCTCATCCATGAGGACCCCAGCGGCACACACCCATGTACTTCCTGCTTAGCCAGCTCTCCCTCATGGACATGATGCTGGTCTCCACCATTGTCCCCCAAATGGCAACCAACTACCTGATGGGCACCAGGTCCATCTCTCCTGCTGGCTGTGGAGCCTGGATTTTACTGTTTCCCATGATCTTCCTCATCTCCCTGATGGGCAGGGCCCTCATGATTGTGCTCATCCATGAGGACCC
>NW_025413512.1:0-2194 GCF_002201575.2 Neomonachus schauinslandi
TCATTTGCAAATATCTTCTCCCATTCTGTCGGTTGTCTTTTGGTTTTGTTGACTGTTTCCTTTGGTTTGCAAAAGCTTTTTATCTTGATGAAGTCCCAATAGTTCATTTTTGCCCTTGCCTCCCTTGCCTTTGGCGATGTTTCTAGGAAGAAGTTGCTTCGGCTGAGGTCAAAGAGGTTGCTGCCTGTGTTCTCCTTTAGGATTTTGATGGACTCCTGTCTCACATTGAGGTCTTTCAACCATTTGGAGTCTATTTTTGTGTGTGGTGTAAGGAAACAGTCCAGTTTCATTCTTCTGCATGTGGCTATCCAATTTTCCCAACACCATTTGTTGAAGAGACTGTCTTTGTTCCACTGGACATTCTTTCCTGCTTTGTCAAAGATGAGTTGACCATAGAGTTGAGGGTCCATTTCTGGGCTCTCTATTCTGTTCCATTGATCTATGTGTCTGTTTTTGTGCCAGTACCATGCTGTCTTAATGATGACAGCTTTGTAATAGAGCTGGAAGTCCGGAATTGTGATGCCGCCGGCTTTGCTTTTCTTTTTCAACATTCCTCTGGCTATGTGGGGTCTTTTCTGGTTCCATACAAATTTGAGAATTATTTGTTCCATTTCTTTGAAAAAAGTGGATGGTATTTTGATGGGGATTGCATTGAATGTGTAGATTGCTCTAGGTAGCATTGACATCTTCACAATATTTGTTCTTCCAATCCATGAGCATGGAACGTTTTTCCATTTCTTTCTGTCTTCCTCAATTTCTTTCATGAGTATTTTATAGTTTTCTGAGTACAGATCCTTTGCCTCTTTGGTTAGATTTATTCCTAGGTATCTTATGGTTTTGGGTGCAATTGTAAATGGGATCGACTCCTTAATTTCTCTTTCTTCTGTCTTGTTGTTGGTGTATAGGAATGCCACTGACTTCTGTGCATTGATTTTATATCCTGCCACTTGACTGAATTCCTGTATGAATTCTAGCAGTTTTGGGGTGGAGTCTTTTGGGTTTTCCACATAAAGTATCATATCATCTGCAAAGAGTGAGAGTTTGACTTCTTCCTTGCCAATTTGGATGCCTTTGATTTCTTTTTGTTGTCTGATTGCTGTGGCTAGGACTTCCAATACTATGTTGAATAGCAGTGGTGATAGTGGACATCCCTGCCGCATTCCTGACCTTAGGGGGAAAGCTCTCAGTTTTTCCCCATTGAGAATGATATTCGCTGTAGGTTTTTCATAGATGGCTTTTATGATATTGAGGTATGTACCCTCTATGCCTATACTCTGAAGAGTTTTGATCAAGAAAGGATGCTGTACTTTGTCAAATGCTTTTTCTGCATCTATTGAGAGGATCATATGATTCTTGTTCTTTCTTTTGTTAATGTATTGTATCACATTGATTTATTTGCGGATGTTGAACCAACCTTGCAGCCCAGGGATAAATCCCACTTGGTCATGGTGAATAATCCTTTTAATGTACTGCTGGATCCTATTGGCTAGTATTTTGGTGAGAATTTTTGCATCCATGTTCATCAGGGATATTGGTCTGTAATTCTCCTTTTTGATGGGGTCTTTGTCTGGTTTTGGGATCAAGGTAATGCTGGCCCCATAAAATGAGTTTGGAAGTTTTCCTTCCATTTCTATTTTTTGGAACAGTTTCAGAAGAATAGGTAATAATTCTTCTTGAAATGTTTGGTAGAATTCCCCTGGGAGGCCACCTGGCCATGGGCTTTTGTTTTTTGGGAGATTTTTGATGACTGCTTCAATTTCCTTAGTGGTTATAGGTCTGTTCAGGTTTTCTATTTCATCCTGGTTCAGTTTTGGTAGTTGGTACATCTCTAGGAATGCATCCATTTCTTCCAGGTTATCTAATTTGCTGGCATAGAGTTGCTCATGATATGTTTTTATAATTATTTGTATTTCTTTGGTGTTGGTTGTGATCTCTCCTCTTTCAGTCATGATTTTGTTGATTTGGGTCATTTCTCTTTTCTTTTTGATAAGGCTGGCCAGGGGTTTATCAATCTTGTTAATTCTTTCAAAGAACCAGCTCCTAGTTTCGTTGATCTGTTCTACTGTTCTTTTGGCTTCTGTTTCATTGATTTCTGCTCTGATCTTTATTATTTCTCTTCTCCTGCTGGGTTTAGGCTTTATTTGCTGTTCTTTCTCCAGCTCCTTTAGGTGTAGGGTTAGGTTGTGTACTTGAG
>NW_025413513.1:0-2193 GCF_002201575.2 Neomonachus schauinslandi
AGGTTAGTATCTCTAAAATGGATGGTGTCTGATCTTATAGGAGGGCTACTGCTTTCAGGAGCCAGTGGGGAGGCTGGTGGAGTCCAGGTCAATTGGATTTGAGGGGGAAGTGGATCACAGTGTGATCCCAGAGCTGCTAACCTCTAGTAGCCACCTGCTCAGACCCCACTTACCAGACACATGCTTCTGGACACAGCAGGATCTTGGAGGTGCTGGGACCCCACTTTGGGGGTTTGAAGCAGAGCAGTTCACCCCTTGATCCCCCATTCGTTCATCTGTAAATTATGGGCAACTTTGGGGGAATGGCTGTGTGAGCAGGATGCAGGAGAAGGCAGGGTTGGCGAGGGGATCTACAAGAGCAGGGGACAGATGCTGTCCAGAGGAGTGAGGGCAGGCTGTGAACCAGGTCCATGTCCTGTCTGTTCCTTCCCAAACTCAAAACAGCAGGTTCAGGAGGAGAGCACTCTAGGTACTGCCTCTGTCCTGTCCCACAGTTTGAAAATTTTAAGCGAGAACAGTAAGACTACCATTATCCCTTGGAATCACTGATATATGTTCTGCCAGATATCATTCTAAAATATAACCCAAAAGAAAATGAAAAACACCCTATTTCCACATATTTTTTCAATGATTAAGAAGAAGTTATATCATGAAAGTGTTAAAATTACCACTATAAAACACAATATAACAGCAAAATGGTATTAAATTGAGAGAAGCAAATCGATGTTTAAAAATTTATAAAATCTTTTTGACCAAGAGTAAAAGAAAAAAGTTTCAGTGTCATTGAGTGATATCCTCATATTTTAATTTCTCAGTTTTTCTATGGATGCTTTTCCATGGGTTATTACTCCTTAAAATTACAGAACTAAGTAGACAAAACGAAAAGCACTAGAGAACATGTTTTATGCACCCAGTTTCAATGTCCTGCAACTCACCTGTTTCAGCGGAAGCCACCATAAAGAGGTGCCTAATGGTCCATAGCTCTGGCACCCAAATCGCTATTAGGAATTCAGAAAGTGCTTCCGTTCTCATATAAAGTGTGTGTCACCTGGCTAAAACCTAAGGAGTTCTGAGTTCCAGGCTCTGGAAATGCCCGTAGGAAGGTATTTAAAGTAATACAGATGACCCAACACCTTCTCCATTTATTATCTCCATGTGGCTTATTTTAAAATCTCAGGATAGTTGATCCCTGAAGAAATGTCCTGTTTGACTCACATACTGCTAAAACCAGGATATGACGAACGTAAAAGTGGCAGCTGCTGCATAATAGTCTTAAAGGAGGGAACGTATGCAAACTACCCAGGGATGCCTTCAATCCTGCCAGCCTATATTTTAGCAATAACCAATGCGTCAAGAAAATCTGGCAATTACATAGGGGACAGAGTGAAATATATCCGCCCTCTAAAAAAAATCTTCCAAAAAGGGAAGACTAAATTCAACCTTTATGTTCTTGAAACTTTCAGATATATGATTTGGGATAAGTTACATGTGCAATCTAAGCTCCAGCTTAATCATCTATAAAAGGGGGATAATACTGTCTCTCTTATAGTGTTATTTATTGAGTTAAATTATACAGTGAATAGGAAGCACTAGATATATCAAATATACATTTGCTTTCTGCTTTCTTTTTGCTCAAGCAGAGATTTGTTTATTTTTTAATTTGATTGATAGATAGTAATGAGGGAAGGAAATAAAAAAATATACCTGGCAACAAATGCTTTCATAAAAGTTGGAGATCATCACAATGGTTTACTAATGACCCAAACATAACTATTCAGTATTACCTTATGTTAATTAAATTAAATTCATTAATTTTAGTATAATTCCCCAAAACAAGATATAAAGGGTTTTTAAATTTTTATCTTTATACAGGTATTTACCAATAGGTACAGTTAATGAAGTGAGACATGAGAGGAAAAAAATATATATATATATATTATATATGTATATATAAGCATATATATATGACTCATATATATATGAATCAAAGGCTGGCAATTCTGGATAAGTTACATAAATAAGAGAAACAGCAATATTGACTAATAATGATATAAATAACAGCACTAGCAATTATCAAAAGTATATTTATTGAAGAATTACTGAGTGATGTGCACTGTGCTTAAAGGTGTATTTTCATGATTCTACTTAAATAGGACTAAGGAAAAACCCTCTATTACATAACTCAACAGCACC
>NW_025413514.1:0-2192 GCF_002201575.2 Neomonachus schauinslandi
AAAGAAAGAAAGAAAGAAAGAAAGAAAGAAAGAAAGAAAGAAAGAAAACCTGAACCAAATAAACTGGTGAAGGTTTCCATAGAGCTTCTCTGTATTGGGAGATTGATTTTTTTCACTTAGATGGGTCAGTTTCTGAGCTTTTTCTGTATAATATTGCCCATGTCATGTCAGAAGTCTTAGTGATATGGCATTCTTAAAATAGGCCCTTAGAAAAAAATCTGGAAGTCATTGGTGCTGGACTTCTAAGCTGGCTTTTCAATGATGTGGAACTAGCCTAATTTTCATTCCTGCTTTGAGAATGTCCCTAAACATATCTGATTTATTCCTCGCTGTTAGGTTCCTAAGACTTATAAATAATCTCCAGGATTTTCTGCAATGTTTTTGATACCCATTCAGCAAGTTTTGACGCTGCACATTTGATATTAGTGAACTGTGTAGGCAGTGAATACTGTCACAACTGACACCTGGCCAACAGTAACCATTGTTTGTAAGATGCACCATAATTTCAGAAATGTTAAAATACAGAAAGGATGTGAGTCTTAGAATCACTGAAATATGGTATAGCCTTCACTAGTGATGAAGGAGATTTTTTTTTTTTCATAGACGTTTTTTTATTAAACTTTAAAACTTTTATTCAGCTGACAAGAAATAGAAACAGTGCCCAACTAATGGATGTAAAACCAATTTGAGTTCCATTGCTATGATACATGAGATATTTTTTCAGTGAATATACATTTTTTATATGTCCATGTGTGGATACTGTACTCATAGAGATGGAATGAAAAGCATCTACTGACTTCACACTTGCAAATCATTTTGTCCAGCATAACCTCTAAGCTTTAGAGTCAAAGAAAACAGAATCATTGATTCTGCACTTAAGGGTTTTGGTTCATTTTTAAAGTTTGACAGAAGTAAATAAAGCATAATGTAGAAACTGTGTTCTACTGTGTATAGGATATATCATAATTAATTCATGTAGAGCAGATTAGAGCAATTACTAATTAAATTCAATGATTAGTTTCATTTCTCATAACAAGATATAAAAAGTAATAATGGGGTAGGTATTATTACTTTTTCCTTCACCTCTCCCTCTTAGTCATTCTTTTATTTATTTATTTATTTTTTTAAATTTTTATGTTGATCCCCATACATTACATCATTAGTTTTACATGAAGTGTTCCATGATGCATTGTTTGTGCATAACACCCAGTGCTCCATGCAGAATGTGCCCTCCTCAATACCCACCACCAGGCTAACCCATCCACCCACCCCCTTCCCCTCTAGAACCCTGTTTGTTTTTCAGAGTCCATCGTCTCTCATGGTTCGTCTACCCCTCCGATTTCCCCCGCTTCATTCTTCTCCTCCCGCTACCTTCTTCTTCTTTTTTTCTTTCTTAACATATATGGCATTATTTGTTTCAGAGGTACAGATCTGAGATTCAACAGTCTTGCACAATTCATGGCGCTTACCAGAGCACATACCCTCCCCAGTGTCTATCACCCAGTCACCCCATCCTTCCCACCACACCCCCCACTCCAGCAACCCTCAGTTTGTTTCCTGAGATTAAGAATTCCTCAGATCAGTGAGGTCATATGATACATGTCTTTCTCTGTTTGACTTATTTCACTCAACATAATACCGTCCAGTTCCATCCACGTCGTTGCAAATGGCAAGATCTCATTCCTTTTGATGGCTGCATAATATTCCATTGTATATATATACCACCTCTTCTTTATCCATTCATCTGTCGATGGACATCTTGGCTCTTTCCACAGTTTGGCTATTGGGGACATGGCTGCTATAAACATCGGGGTGCACGTACCCCTCCGGATCCCTACTTTTGTATCTTTGGGGTAAATACCCAGTAGTGCAATTACTGGATCATATGGTAGCTCTATTTTCAACTTTTTGAGGAACCTCCATACTGTTTTCCAGAGTGGCTGCACCAGCTTGCACTCCCACCAACAGTGTAGGAGGGTTCCCCTTTCTCCGCATCCCCGCCAACATCTGTCGTTTCCTGACTTGTTAATTTTAGCCATTCTGACTGGTGTGAGGTGGTATCTCATTGAGATTTTGATTTGGATTTCCCTGATGCCGAGCGATATTGAGCACTTTTTCATGTGTCTGTTGGCCATTTGGATGTCTTCTTTGGAAAAATGTCTGTTCATGTCTTCTGCCCATTTCTTGATTGG
>NW_025413515.1:0-2192 GCF_002201575.2 Neomonachus schauinslandi
CATATAACTTAACAGTTAATACTGTGACTTTACCCTCATAATCCTTTGCTAAAAGAACAAGGCCCTATGGATATTGCTACCTTCATTTTAGGGGTAAGGAAAGTGAGGCTGGTGTCTAGTCAGAGCATTATCGGAACGTGTTGGTCTGGCTTTGGGGCTCATAACATGGCTCTGTCTGGAGATGAGACCCTTACTCACAGAGGTAGACCCCCAGGGGCCATGTGGGCCATAGGTCGTGATGACTAATTTTATGGAACAACTTAGCTAGGCCAAGGTGCCCAGATATTTGGTCCAACACCACCAGTCTAAACGTCACTGTGAAGGTATTTTTTTTATGAGATTAACATTTAAACCAGTGCACATTGAGTAAAGCAGATTATCCTCCACAGTGTAGGTGAGTATCATCTAATCAGCTGAAGGCCCTACGAGAAAAAAGTCAGAGGTACTGCAAGGAAGAGGTAATTCTGCCTCCAAACTGCCTTTACACTTGAGCTTCAACATCCACTCTTCCCTGGGTCTTCAGCCTGCCAGTGTACACTGCAGATTTTGGATGTACCAGCTTCCAAAATCACATGAGACAATATAAATTTCTCTCTCTCCCTCTCTATTGATAGATAATAGATAGATAGATAGATAGATAGATAGATAGATAGATAGATGATAGATATAGACACACTCACACAGGACTTGTCTTGTCTCCTTGCCACATCCATTTGATCCAAAGGTAGGTACTTGACTCAAGCTAGGCCATATTCTCTTCCCCTTATAATTTGGAACTTGGGGGCAAGGGAAATGAAGAGCAATAAGTGTGGGGGCTGAGCCATAGCAACAGGAGAAAGTCCACAAATTCCTGTTATCGAGGGTCTTAGAACTGTGTTGGTCTTCCTTCCCCAAATCTGACATCTTTAAAGTTTCCTTAATTTATGAGAATCTTCCAGTATCTTTCTTGTTAAAATTAAAAACATGCTCGCTCCCTCTCTCTCTTCCTCTCTCCTCCCTTCCCACCCCCCGTTTTTTTTGTTTTTGTTTTTGTTTTTTTTTGGTTGCTTCAAGTTAGCCAGAATTCTTTGCCATTCTTTGCAAACACAAGAAACTTTCCCTTGTAGCATATTTTCAGAATACTTAATTGTTTTGTTAGGTGTCAGATTCTCCCTCTAGTCTGTGAGCTCCCTGGAGAAAGAAATTGTCTTTCTCATCTCTGTGTCTTTAGCACCTAGCAGCCCCAGACACACAGAAGCTCCTCAGCAATGAAGGCATTACTTTCCTCTTGCTGCCATAAAAAAAGTGCCACAAATTTAGTGGCTTAAAACAACACCCATTTATTATGCCACAGTTCTACAAATCAGAAATCCAGGCACAGTGTGGCTTGGCTACTTCTCTGCACTGAGTCTCCAAAACCCCGTATCAGCAAGGCTGTGTTCTTTTCTGGAAGTTTAGGGGATGAATCTGCTTCCAAACCTATTCAGGTTGTTGGCAGAATTGCAGTCCATGAGTTGTAGGACTGAATCTGTTTTTGCTGGCTGTTTGCCAGGTGCCAGCCCCTATTCCTAAAGGCCATCCGTGTTCCTTGTTTTGTGGCTCCCCTCCTCCACCTTCAAGCCAGCAATGACAGATCAAGCCCTTCACATGCTTTGAGTCTCCTCAACCTCCCCTTCTGCTCATCTCTCTGACTTCCTTTCCTTCATTTAAGGGCTCATGCATTTACATTGAGCCCACGGGATAATCCATTAAATAATCACCATATTTTAAAGTCAGCTGATTAGCCCCCTAATTAAATCCATCTGCAAAGTCCCTTCACAGCACTACCAAGGTTGGTGTTTAATCAAAGAACCAGGGGATGGCATCTTCAGGACACAGCATTAGAAATCTGCCTTGTGCAGGAGCTGGATGAGGTCAGGTAAGGCTGGCACTGTTCCAGCTATTTCCAGGACAGGGAGGAAAGGGGTGCAGCACCTTGCCTACTTGTCTTTGAGAGCCCTGTTTGTAGTTACCCTACTTTGTGTGACTTCTAGGGAGAAGGTTGATTCCCAGCTGTACTGTGGTCTCTGTCTTTGGTTTACACCAGAACATAGGGATTTTTCCTGCTAACAGTGAAGTTATTCTACCAATATTTTTTCTCTAAACTTACACTAAAAAACATCATGTCAAAGTGAGGTTTATTCCAAGGTTCCATGGCTGGTTTAATACTCAAA